>NC_135235.1:744825437-745125437 GCF_051348905.1 Ranitomeya variabilis | reverse complement strand
TTTCTCATGACATATTGTACTTCATGACAGTGGTAAAATTTATTTGATAATACCTGCGTTTATTTGTGAAAAAAAACGGAAATTTGGAGAAAATTTTGTAAATTTCGCAATTTTCCAACTTTGAATTTTTATGCCCTTAAATCACAGAGATATGTCACGCAAAATACTTAATAAGTAACATTTCCCACATGTCTACTTTACATCAGCACAATTTTGGAACCAAAATTTATTTTTGTTAGGGAGTTATAAGGGTTAAAATTTGACAAGCAATTTCTAATTTTTAAAACACCTTTTTTTTTAGGGACCACATCACATTTGAAGTCATTTTGAGGGGTCTATATGATAGAAAATAACCAAAGTGTGACACCATTCTAAAAACTGCACCCCTCAAGGTGCTCAAAACCACATTCAAGAAGTTTATTAACCCTTCAGGTGTTTCACAGGAATTTTTGGAATGTATAAAAAAAATGAATATTTCACTTTTTTTCACAAAAAGTTTACTTCAGCTCCAATTTGTTTTATTTTATCAAGGGTAACAGGAGAAAATAGACCCCAAAAGTTGTTGTACAATTTGTCCTGAGTACGCCGATACCCCATATGTTGGGGTAAACCACTGTTTGGGCGCATGGCAGAGCTCAGAAGCAAAGGAGCGCCATTTGACTTTTCAATGCAAAATTGACTGGAATTGAGATGGGACGCTGTTGTGGATTCTGTTTTTGGGCTCCCTCTGGTGGTTACAGCTGGTACTGGGTGACTTTGGTGGGTTGCGGTCTCTGGTTTCCACCTGTCCATCAGAGGCTGGGTGTTTCCTATTTAACCTGGCTTTCCTGTCATTCCCTTGCCGGCTATCAATGTATCAGTGTGTCTCTGTTACCTTTGCTACCTGCTCCTAGGCCTTCAAGACAAGCTAAGTCTGGATTTCCCTGTTTCATGTTTGCTTTCATGTTTTTAGTCCAGCTTGCAGATATGTAATTCTCTGCTGCTGGTTGCTCTAGTGGGCTGAAATTACCACTCATGTACCATGAGTTGGCACATGAGTTCAAGTAATTTCAGGATGGTATTTTGAAGGGTTTTAAGCTGACCGCGCAGTTCACCTTTTGTATCCTCTGCTATCTAGCTTAAGCGGGCCTCATTTTGCTGAATCTGTTTTCATAACTACGTTTGTGCCTTCCTCTCATTTCACCGTCATTATATGTGGGGGGCTGCTATTTCTGTGGAAATATTTCTCTGGAGGCAAGATAGATCTGTGATTCTTCTGATAGGGGTAGCTAGATCTCCGGCTGGCGCGAGACGTCTAGAGTCCCCCCAGGAACGTTCCCCGGCTGCTGTTAGTTGAGTGTTGAGGTTCAGGATCGCGGTCAGCTCAGGTTCCATCACCCTAGAGCTCGTCCTGTTTTTTGCCCGTGTTATGTGTTTAATTCCCTGCCATTGGGAACATGACAGGACGCCATGTTGCGTTCGGAGAGCCACTGATGTGCCTAAACATTGAAACCCCCCACAAGTGACACCATTTTTGAAAGTAAACCCCCTAAAGAACTTATCTAGATGTATGTTCAGCACTTTGACCCACCAGGTGCTTCACAGAAGTTTATATTTTTTTTCCAAAATGATCTTTTTCGCCCCAATTTTTTATTTTCCCAAAGGTAAGAGAAGAAATTGGACCCTAAAAGTTGTTGTGCAATTTGTCCTGAGTACTCTGATACCCCATATGCGTGGGTAAACCACTGTTTGGGCGCATGGCAGAGCTTGGAAGGGAAGGAGCGCGATTTGACTTTTAAATGCAAAATTGACTGGAATTGAGATGGGATGCCATGTTGCGTTTGGAGAGCCCTTGATGTGCCTAAACATTGAAACTCCCCACAAGTGACACCATTTTGGAAAGTAGACCTCACTAAGGAACTTATACAGATGTGTTGTTAAAAATACTTTTTTTTTTCCACAAAAAATATTTTTTAGCCCCCAGTTTTGTATTTTCCCAAGGGTATCAGGAGAAATTGGACCCCAAAAGTTGTTGTCCAATTTGTCCTGAGTACGCGGATACTCCATATATGGGGAGAACCACCGTTTGGGCGCATGGCAGAGCTCGGAAAGGAAGGAGCGCCGTTTGGAATGCAGACTTAGATGGAATGGTCTGCAGGTGTCACATTGCGTTTGCAGAGCCCCTAATGTACCTAAACAGTAGAAACCCCCCACAAGTGACCCCATATTGGAAACTAGACCACCCAAGGAACTCATCTAGATGTGTTGTCAGAACTTTGAACCCCCCAAGTGTTTCACTACAGTTTATAACGCAGAGCCGTGAAAATACATTTTTTTTTTTTTTCCACAAAAATTATTTTTTAGCCCCCAGCTTTGTATTTTTCAAAGGGTAACAGGAGAAATTGGACCCCACAAGTTGTTGTCCAATTTGTCCTGAGTACGCTGATACCCCATATGTTGGGGTAAACCCGTTTGGGCACACGGGAGAGCTTGGAAGGGAAGGAGCACTGTTTTACTTTTTCAACGCAGAATTGGCTGGAATTGAGATCAGACGCCATTTCGCCTTTGGAGAGCCCTGATGTGCCTAAACAGTGGAAACCCCCAATTCTAACTGAAACCCTAACCCAAACAAACCCCTAATCCCAACCACACCCCTAACCCCAACACACCCCTAACCCTAATCCCAACCCTAACCATACCCCTAACTCCAACACACCCCTAACCCTAATCCCAACCATAACCCTAACCACACCCCTAACCCTAATCCCAACCCTAACCACACCCCTAACTCCAACACACCCCTAACCCTAATCCCAACCATAACCCTAACCACACCCCTAACCCTGACACAGCCCTAACCCTAATCCCAACTGCAAATGTAATCCAAACCCTAACTTTAGCCCCAACCCTAACTTTAGCCCCAGCCCTAACCCTAACTTTAGCCCCAACCCTAACCCTAAATTTAGCCACAACCCTAACTGTAGCCCTAACCCTAGCCACAACCCTAGCCCTAACCCTAGCCCCAACCCTAACCCTAGCCCTAACCCTAGCCCTAATCCTAACCCTAATGGGAAAATAGAAATAAATACATTTTTTTAATTTTATTATTTTTCCCTAACTAAGGAGGTGATGAAGGGGGGTTTTATATACTTTTATGATTGGCAGCTGTCACACACTTGCTTTAGCACAATAAACTTGAGTGCAGCCATTATCTATTTGCTATGTAAGACTTTTTGGTTATGCACCAGTTCAGACTAGATGGCTGTTCAGTCAGTTTTTCTATATTTACTATGTATTGCTTTTTCTGACTTGAACGCCCCGCCCTTCACCATGCTGTGATTTTAATTACATCCAAACACAGTTGGTTCTAACCTCCTCTATAAATACAGGCTTTACCATGTTATTAGCCATAGGTAAGTGTTCACACTAGGCAGACAGGTTAGTTACCCATTCGATCTGAGATTACCTTGACGTTTGGTGAATGGGCTCACAACATTTGGCCAAATTTTGTGCTAAAAATCTCATGTGTTTTTTTCATAAATTTCACAAGCCATTATGCTGTTCACATTTCATGTATTGCACATTTCCTTGCTTTAGCACAATAAACTTGAGTGCAGCCATTATCTATTTGCTATGTCACACACTAAAAGACGCTGTTTATTGCAAAAAATAGTTTTTGCATCTCCACATTTTGAGAGCTATAATTTTTCCATATTTTGGTCCACAGTGTCATGTGAGGTCTTGTTTTTTGCAGGACAAGTTGCTGTTTCTATTGGTATAATTTTTCGAGCACGTGACATTTTTTGATCACTTTTTATTCCGATTTTTGTGAGGCAGAATGACCAAAAACCAGCTATTCATGAATTTCTTTTTTTTTTTTTTTTTTGGGGGGGGGGGCGCGTTTATACCGTTCCACGGTTGGTAAAATTGATAAAGCAGTTTTATTCTTCGGGTCAGAACGATTACAGCGATACCTCATTTATATCTTTTTTTATGTTTTGGCGCTTTTATACGATAAAACTATTTTATAGAAAAAATAATTATTTTTGCATCGCTTTATTCTGAGGACTAGCTTTTTTATTTTTTCGCTGAAGACGCTGTATGACAGCTCGTTTTTTGTGGGACAAGATGATGTTTTCAGCGGTACCATGGTTACTTATATCCGTCTTTTTGATCGCGTGTTATTCCACTTTTTGTTCGGCGGTATGATAATAAAGCATTGTTTTTTTTGCCTCGGTTTTTTTTTATGGCGTTCACTGAAGGGGTTAACTAGTGGGATAGCTTTATAGGTGGGGTCGTTATGGATGCAGCGATACTAAATATGTGTACTTGTATTTTTTCATTATTTAGCTAAAGAAATGTATTTATTAATTTTTTTATTTAGGAATTTTTTTATTCTTTTTTTTTTTTTTTTTACACATCTAAATATTTTTTTTTTAACTTTATAACGTTGTCCCAGGGGGTGACATCACATTACAGGGTCAGATCGCTGACCTGACACTTTGCACAGCACTGTGTCAGATCAGCGATCTGACAAGCAGGGCTGCAGGCTTACCAGCGCCTGCTCTGAGAAACGTTTTCAAGGAAATAATGAGCAAAATGAACAAGCAAGACTTTGCTTCTCCAGTAGGAGACAGGTCACAAGGAAGATCCAGGAGTGATCAGAATCAGGACTGAATACAACGACAGCAGGCAACAAGTGAAGGTCCAGGTGAGTTAAATAGGAACAGCAAAGCAGGAAATGAAGCAGCTGAGCCCAGCCACAGACCAGCCATATCGCTAAAGGCCACCAGAGGGAGCCCAAGAACAAACTCACACAGTACCACTCATGACCACAGGAGGGAGCCCGAGAACGGAATTCACAACAGTACCCCCCCCCCCCCTTGAGGAGGGGTCACCGAACCCTCACCAGAGCTCCCAGGCCGATCAGGATGAGCCGAATGAAAGGCACGAACCAAATCGGCCGCATGGACATCGGAGGCGACAACCCAGGAATTATCCTCCTGACCATAGCCCTTCCATTTAACTAAGTACTGAAGCTTCCGTCTCGAAATACAAGAATCCAAGATCTTCTCCACCACATACTCCAACTCCCCCTCGACCAAGACCGGAGCAGGAGGATCAACAGAAGGGGCCACAGGCACCACATATCTCCGCAACAATGACCTATGGAACACATTATGAATGGCAAACGATGTTGGGAGGTCCAAACGAAATGACACAGGGTTGAGGATTTCCAAAATCTTATAAGGACCGATGAAACGAGGCTTGAACTTAGGAGAGGAAACCTTCATCGGGACATAACGAGAAGACAACCATACCAAATCCCCCACACGAAGTCGGGGACCCACACAGCGACGGCGGTTAGCAAAGCGCTGAGCCTTCTCTTGTGACAACGTCAAATTGTCCACCACGTGGTTCCAAATCTGCTGCAACCTATCCACCACAGAATCCACCCCAGGACAGTCAGAGGGCTCAACCTGACCCGAGGAAAAACGAGGATGAAAACCAGAATTGCAAAAGAAAGGTGAAACCAAAGTGGCAGAACTAGCCCGATTATTGAGGGCGAACTCAGCCAATGGCAAAAAAGTCACCCAATCATCCTGATCAGCAGAAACAAAACATCTCAAATAAGTTTCCAAGGTCTGATTAGTTCGTTCGGTTTGGCCATTCGTCTGAGGATGGAAGGCCGACGAAAAAGACAATTCAATGCCCATCTTAGCACAAAAGGACCGCCAAAATCTGGACACAAACTGGGATCCTCTGTCAGACACAATGTTCTCCGGAATACCATGCAAACGAACCACATTCTGAAAAAACAGTGGCACCAAATCGGAGGAGGAAGGCAGCTTAGGCAAGGGCACCTAATGGACCATTTTAGGAAAACGATCACAAACCACCCAGATGACAGACATCCTCTGAGAAACAGGAAGATCCGAAATAAAATCCATGGAAATATGCGTCCAAGGCCTCTTCGGGACAGGCAAAGGCAAAAGCAATCCACTGGCACGAGAACAGCAAGGCTTGGCCCGAGCACAAATCCCACAGGACTGCACAAAGGAACGCACATCCCGCGACAAGGAAGGCCACCAAAAGGACCTCGCCACCAAATCCCTGGTACCAAAAATCCCAGGATGACCCGCCAACACCGAAGAATGAACCTCGGAAATAACTCTACTGGTCCATCTGTCTGGGACAAACAGTCTCTCCGGTGGACAACGGTCAGGTCTATTGGCCTGAAACTCCTGCAACACCCGTCGCAGATCAGGAGAGATGGCAGACAAAATCACCCCCTCTTTGAGGACACCAGCCAGTTCAGAAACTTCCGGGGAGTCAGGTACAAAACTCCTAGAAAGGGCATCAGCCTTCACGTTTTTCGAACCCGGAAGATATGAAACCACGAAATCGAAACGAGAGAAAAACAGCGACCATCGAGCCTGTCTAGGATTTAACCGTTTGGCAGACTCGAGATAAGTCAAATTCTTGTGATCCGTCAAGACCACCACACGATGCTTGGCTCCCTCAAGCCAATGTCGCCACTCCTCAAATGCCCACTTCATTGCCAACAACTCTCGATTACCAACATCATAATTCCGCTCGGCAGGCGAAAACTTTCTTGAAAAGAAAGCACATGGTCTCATCACAGAGCCATCAGAGCTTCTCTGCGACAAGACAGCCCCTGCTCCAATCTCAGAAGCATCAACCTCGACCTGAAAGGGAAGAGAGACATCGGGCTGGCGCAAGACAGGAGCCGAAGAAAACCGGCGTTTCAGCTCCTGAAAGGCCTCCACGGCCGCAGGAGACCAATTCGTCACATCAGAACCCTTCTTGGTCAAATCCTTCAAAGGCTTAACCACACTAGAAAAATTAGTGATGAAGCGACGGTAAAAATTAGCAAAACCCAAGAACTTCTGAAGACTCTTCACAGATGTAGGTTGAGTCCAGTCATGAATAGCCTGGACCTTGACTGGATCCATCTCAATAGTAGAAGGAGAAAAAATAAAGCCCAAAAAAGAAACCTTCTGGACTCCGAAGAGACATTTAGAGCCCTTCACAAACAAGGCATTGGCACGCAGGACCTGAAATACCAGCCTGACCTGCTTCACATGAGATTCCCAATCATCAGAAAAGATCAAAATATCGTCCAGGTACACAATCATAAATCTATCCAGATACTCTCGGAAGATGTCGTGCATGAAGGACTGAAACACAGAGGGGGCATTAGAAAGCCCAAAAGGCATCACCAAGTACTCAAAATGGCCTTCGGGCGTATTAAATGCTGTTGTCCATTCATCGCCCTGCTTTATGCGCACAAGATTATACGCTCCTCGAAGATCTATCTTGGTGAACCAACTGGCCCTCCTAATCCGGGCAAACAGATCGGACAACAGTGGCAAGGGGTACTGAAATTTGACCGTGATTTTATTTAGAAGGCGATAATCTATACAGGGTCTCAGAGAACCATCCTTCTTGGCCACAAAAAAGAACCCCGCACCCAAAGGGGACGAGGACGGGCGAATATGCCCCTTCTCCAAAGACTCCTTTATATAACTCCGCATAGCGGCATGTTCTGGTACAGATAAATTAAAAAGTCGTCCCTTAGGGAACTTACTACCAGGAATCAAATTTATAGCACAATCACAATCCCTATGAGGAGGTAGGGCACTGGATTTGGGCTCATCAAATACATCCTGGTAGTCCGACAAAAATTCAGGGACTTCAGAAGGAGTAGAAGAAGCAATTGACACCAAAGGAGCATCGCCATGAATCCCCTGGCAACCCCAACTTGACACAGACATTGCTTTCCAATCCAGGACTGGATTATGAGCCTGCAGCCATGGCAGACCCAACACGACAACATCATGCAAATTATGTAGCACAAGAAAGCGAATCACCTCCTGATGTGCAGGAGCCATGCACATGGTCACTTGGGTCCAGTACTGAGGTTTATTCTTGGCCAATGGCGTAGCATCAATTCCCTTTGGTGGGATAGGGAACTGTAAAGGCTCCAAGACAAAACCACAGCGCCAGGCAAATGACAATTCCATCAAATTCAGGGCAGCACCTGAATCCACAAAAGCCATAACTGAGTAGGATGACAGAGAGCAAATCAAAGTAACAGACAAAATGAATTTAGGTTGTACAGTACCAATGGTGACAGACCTGGCGAACCTTTTTGTGCGCTTAGAACACTCTGAGATAACATGAGCAGAATCACCACAGTAAAAGCACAACCCATTCTGACGTCTGTGATTTTGCCGTTCAATTCTGGTCAGAATCCTGTCACATTGCATAGGCTCAGGCTTCTGCTCAGAAAATACTGCCAGATGGTGCACAGGTTTGCGCTCCCGCAAACGCCGATCAATCTGAATGGCCAAAGACATTGAGTCATTCAGACCCGCAGGCGTGGGGAACCCCACCATAACATCCTTAAGGGCTTCAGAAAGACCCTTTCTGAAAATCGCTGCCAGGGCGCACTCATTCCATTGAGTGAGCACAGACCACTTCCTAAACTTCTGACAGTAAACCTCGGCTTCATCCTGACCCTGAGAGAGAGCCAGCAAAATCTTTTCTGCCTGGTCTACTAAATTAGGTTCCTCATAAAGCAATCCAAGCGCCAGAAAAAACGCATCCACATTTAGCAATGCAGGATCTCCTGGCGCCAGAGAGAATGCCCAATCTTGAGGGTCACCACGTAACAAAGAAATAACAATTTTAACTTGCTGAACAGAGTCACCAGAGGAGCGAGGCCTCAGAGAAAGAAATAACTTGCAATTATTCTTAAAGTTCAAAAACCTAGATCTATCTCCGGAGAACAGCTCAGGAATTGGTATTTTAGGCTCTGACATAGGACTGCAGACTACATAATCCTGAATGCCCTGTACCCTTGCAGTGAGATGATCCACACTAGAAGACAGACTCTGAATGTCCATATCTGCAGCTGAATTCAGAACCACCCAGAGATTAAGGGGAGGAGAGAGGCTAAACACAGTGCAGAGGAAAAAAAAAATGACCTCAGGACTTCTCTTCTCCCTCTTCTGCTGCATTAACATTTTTTGGCCTGCTGTACTGTTATGATCTGGTGGTAGGATCACAAAACTGACCTGACCTGTAAACCAGAATATTAGGACAAGTTCTGGGGATGTGGAAGCTATACTGACCGCAATCCTGATCCTATCCACACACACTAAAGGCAGCCGTGGAGCGTTACCTAAAAACCTAGACGCCTCTTCACAGCCTGCTTTCTCTCTAGGGGTAGCCAGTTTCTCAAAGACCTCACTTGCCTCAGAGAAATAACCCCAAAGTTTTAGACAGCCCCCCACAAATAATAACGGTGAGATAAGGGGAAAATACAAACGTAGAAATGAAACAGGTTTAGCAAATGAGGCCCGCTAACACTAGACAGACAGAAGATAGCTAGGAATCTGTGCGGTCAGTACAAAAACAAAAACAAACCACGCAGAGAATACAAGAACCCCCACACCGACTCACGATGTGAGGGGCGCACTCTGCACCCCAGATCTAACCAGGAAGCAAAAAAAATCACATTAAAGCAAGCTGGACTGAACTCATCATATACTGAGAAACGTTTTCAAGGAAATAATGAGCAAAATGAACAAGCAAGTCTTAGTTTCTCCAGTAGGAGACAGGTCACAAGGAAGATCCAGGAGTGATCAGAATCAGGACTGAATACAACGACAGCAGGCAACAAGTGAAGGTCCAGGTGAGTTAAATAGGAACAGCAAAGCAGGAAATGAAGCAGCTGAGCCCAGCCACAGACCAGCCATATCGCTAAAGGCCACCAGAGGGAGCCCAAGAACAAACTCACACAGTACCACTCATGACCACAGGAGGGAGCCCAAGAACAGAATTCACAACAGTATACATTAAACAGCACCAGAAAAAAATTCCTCCACTGTCTGGAGTGACTGGGAGTCAGATGGCAGAGAGAATGCCCATGCTTGGGGGTCACCCTGAGGGAGCGAGATTATTATCCCCATCCTTTGCTCCTTGGTTCCTGAAGTATAGTTTACAGGCCTCCCTGAAAACAACAAACTTGCCATGCCACCCAGAGAACCTGTCAGGCAGAGTGATCTTGGCTCCTCTAAGGGTTGCCTGGCAATCATGGTCCCCAAACTTGATGTGTTAGGATGCTGCAAAAACGACAGTGCATAGATCTGCAACCTCGAGGCTGAGCTGCTGCAGTAGCCCTGACAGAGCAGTGAAAGGATCTATACTGGATCAAAAAATTGTTTAGGTCAAAGCTAATGTCACGACTCGGTGGCGGGTGTCTTGAGACCAGCGGCTCCTTCCCTGTACCTAACACTAGGGGCATCCTAGCTCTTCATGTGTCCCTGATTACTTCTGATGGTGAAGATGCTGGGGCTACATACCTTGCCTTATCTCCTGAATCCGCCCTCAGTCTGTACCCTTACCCCACCCAGGGAAGAGGGGAGTAGTGGTGTACCGCAATACACCAACCAGACAAACATGTTAATACAAACAGGGATAACAAAAAATACCAAACATACAAATATGTTCACACATATAACAGTGGAATGCTCCGGGGAGTGGATGATGATTAAACTAAAGTAGAAGAAAGGGAATTATACCACACACAAAACCTAGCAACAGTCACAGATAAATCCACCAACTGCCTTCACCAATAACAACCAACAACCTCCAGCCATGCAGCATAAGCTACTCTGAGAATGAGTGCTAGCCAGGGCCCAGAATATATAGGAGATGGGAGTGGCTAACAGTGCACAGATGAGAGCCTTAATGCTTCAGGAACTCTCAACAGATTAACCACTGCACTGCCGAAAGATATTTACACCGTTTAATATGAAGGTGAAGTGCTTCTAATCAGTGCAGGAGTAGGAGAAATCAGATGCTGCAGTCTTCTGGCTCCTTTATGTTGTGGAAAACCTGTGACAACACCGCCAAATGTGTCTCTCAGTGAGTGTGATCCCCCCGACCCTTTTCCCAACGCGATGCACTGCTCCCTTGGACTGAGGCCTGTCTGCAGGCCTGAAGTCGTGGCCTCTCTTGCGGGCCTTGTACACAAGGTGCCTTCCCTTGTGGGATACACAGGAGGGATCTGATTGCTCAAAGATACAGACCCAAAAGAACAAAATAGACGGGCAGAGCCAGAGAGACACAGAGCCAGCCAGGCCGATGATACCAGACCCGACACCACATATTTACCCGCCGCGTATCCTCATGCAGCAAAGACTGGACCCTGGGGGCTGTGGCGTAGCTTGTACTCCAGGTCTGCCTCCTTTGCCGTCATGGCTGCTGGTGAGTGACTGGATCAGCTTGGTTGCATCTCGTGTCCTGTATAGATGCTCGCAGGGTGGGCGCTGTGGTTGAGGTTTCCCCTGTCGTTCACAGGGTTCCTCTGGCTTTAGCCCTGACATAGGTATAGTGCAGTCTGAGGGCCTTAGGCGGTGAATCTCAGGAAGGCCTCTGCAGTGGTCATTTTCCCTTTTCCAATAGGCTTCTTGTCCAGGAAGCAGAACACCTTTGAACAAAATACGGTACTTCTCAGCCTCTCAGGTGCACAGAGGGGTCACTAATAGCAGAGGTCCCCAACCTTTTTTGCACCAGGGACCGGCTTTAAGCAAGACCAATTTTCCATGGCCCGGTGGGGGTGGGGCAGGGGTGGGGCTTTGGTCATATGGGGGTGGGGTTATGGAGGGATGGAGCTTAGTGCATACTTATCATATAATTATGACATTTATAATGAGAATGTGACTTTGTTGAATGATTGCATATGCTAGCAATGCACCTTGCGGTGTGTTTACAATGTGCCGCACTGAACAGAGACGTGCCACCACAACTTCATGCCCTCAAGCAGCTATTCTGTGTCTTTCATGTGTGACAGGGCCCAGGGGCATCACTGGAGATCAGATTTTGCAAGTAAAAGGGTCAGTGAGCACGCAGCAGGGCAGACCCAGGCTCAGCAGCAGCAGGCTGCATCCCATATTCCCCCCGCCCCCGCAAAGTGCAGACGAGTCACTGACTCACTCACTGCTTCACCGGCCCGTCCATCGCCCTCGTTGTGGACACAGCAGGAGAGGGTGCTGCACGGTCCTCACTGCAGCTGCCGCTCATCTTTTCCTGCTTGGCGCTGCCGCTGCTGGACCTCATGTCCTGGACGGTGACCTGGTGGACGCTGCGCTGGACGACGTGGGGCTCTCTCTCTGTCTTCTTGCTCTTAGGATGATGAGCCGACCGGAAGTAACAGGAGAGATGACCCAGCGTCGCCCCGGAAGTGTATTGTGTGTATCCATGGTGAGGGCCGGCGGGGGTGAGTATTGCTGCTATTGCAGCTGCGCAGCACCAGGAGCTGGCGAAACAGCTCAGACAGAGCTCTGTGGCTGTGGACCCCCTGCAGCCGAGGCGCCGCCGGGCGCCGGGAATGATGAGGGATTTAATTGTGCGAGCTCTGACCAGGCGCAGGGCCGCGGAGCTAGCTGTCAGCGGCGCCGCGGACCAGCTGAAAAACCCCAACGGCCCGGTCCTGGTCCGCGGACCGGCGGTTGGGGACCTCTGACTTATAGCACCAACACCTGCTCCATCGGCTCTTCCCTCTCCCCTCCCTCTTTCTATATTAAACATCTTTTGCAACAAGTCTCCAGCATAAACAAGTGCTTCTCACAAAATTAGAATACAATCAAAATTTTAATTTATTTCAGTTCTTCAATGCAAAAACTGAAACTCATATATTCTATTCTATAGAGTCATTACAAACAGAGTGATCTAATCAAGTGTTTATTTCTGTTAATGATCATGATTATGGTTTACAGCCAATGAAAACCCAAAAGTCATTATCTTAGTAAATTAGAATACTTTATAACACCAGCTTAAAAAATGATTTTAAAATCCGATAAGTTGGCCTACTGAAATGTATGCTCAGTAAATGCACTCCATACTTGGTCGGGGCTCTTTTTGAATCAATTACTGCATCAATGCGGCGTGGCATGGAGGCAATCAGCCTGTGGCACCGCTGAGGTGTTATAGAAGCCCAGGTTGCTTTGATAGCAGCCTCCAGCTCATCTGCATTGTTGGGTCTGGGGTCTCTCATCTTCCTACTGACAATACCCCATAGATTCTCTATGGGGTTAAGGTCAGGTAAGTTTTTAGGCCAATCAAACACAGTGATACTGTTGTTTGTAAACCAGGTATTGTTATTTTTGGCAGTGTGGATAGGTGCCAAGTCCAGGAGAATGAAATTTCCATCTCCAAAAAGATTCATATCACCGCCACAAAATAACAACGTGGGATACAGCAGGCTGTTTCACATTTAGCAACAGAAAAAATTATAACTGTTTAATGTGCCTTAGGTCTGCAGACAGTTTTATATCACCACAGAAGTAAATGACAAGGTGGGATACAGCAGGCTGTTTAATATTTTTTCACTAGCACCATGTGAATTAGAATGCTATATTCATGCATGGAGCACAATAGAAGCACTGCACAACATGTGCCCTGTTGGCTTTCCTTGTGGACCTCAGTAATGTCCAAAAAGGAATAAAAAAAATGCTGGAAGGTAAATTTAACAGCCACACTGGACAGTAGCTCCCTACACTATCTGACTGATATACACCCGCCTAGCTAACTAGCTAAAATCTTGTTAACAGTGGCAGCGTCAGGAGCAGCCTCTCTGCGCAGTTAGTGTCAAAATGGTGCTAAAACAAGATGTCTGTTATTTATATGGAGAGGGACATGTGATTTCAGCAGCCAATGACATAATCCGTGGTGTCAGGACATTGTGCGTGTTTCCTGTGCCCTTATTGTCTAGCCACAATGTGCACACAAAGTTAGGGGAAAAAAATTACTGCTGTGCGGTGCTTACAAGACGGCCCCTCCTCTCAAACATGTGCTAAACTCTCATGATACACCACCATTATTGTTGCTAAAGTGCTGAAAATACTTTTGTGGCAACGCAAATATTTTCCTGCACTTTTACCGAATGTTAACAAACAGGATTTCCATGCATTTGCTGTGACTGTCACACAGCCGTGACACATGCAGCTGCGGAACCGATCAGCCAGCACGATCCAGGAAGCCGAGTTCCCTCTGCAGCTTATTTGGTAAGCGCTGTATCTTGCCGAATAAGCGGGAACCCAAACAAATTTGCTTAACTCTACTTTCTGACCAGCGGGGATGATTTCACCGTCGATCAGAAGCGGTGTTTGCCAGGCTTTCATGCACATGACAGTCTGGCAAACACTGGATGTTTAGGCCCCCCATTCAAGTGAATGGGGTCCAGGTTCGAGTACTGTTCTGGTGCCCGAACCCGAACTTTTTGTAACTGTTCGGCCTAACTCGTCGGACCCGAATATCCAGATGTCCGACTATCTCTATTCGTGACAAGTTGGTGGCAGCTTTAGAGGTTTTCATGACACAGACTAATGGAAAAATCACTCATCTCTAATTCCTAATCATCATTTAGTGTTGAGAATAGTTTCCCTTACTCTTCTAAAACTGTAACTATTGGATTTTTTTCTTATAAAACAATCAACCTCTATTCTAGGTTATAAAGTGCCTAGAACAAAAAAAAAAAACAGAAAACCTGACAAATTCCGCACACCCCGATTTCTTATGCTGCCACCACTCAAACACACGGGGTGAGGAGTCCCCGAAATCTGTTACTGTCAGACAATCAAAAAAGGTCACACACTCTCACAAAGGCTATAGGTTCTATAGAGCAAATATACTGTACAGTGTTTACAGTAAAATATACAGTGCTTAAAATATATAAAAAGGTAAAAAAAAACAATGACACGCAAATATGCAAAACCGTTATAAAATAAAAAGGGAGAAATAACAGAAAATACTTAAATGTTTTCCGTCTGCAGTTATCCTGATTTCCTGAGGGGAGGGGAGTATTTCATGGAGCACATCAGCCTTTAAGCTGACCCCACATGTGAACACTTCTCTTTGCGTAACCCAGCTTTTTATAGTCCAGACCAGAGGCTCATTTTTCCAGGATGACTTGGATAGGTCTATTGAACCACTTCAACCCAAAGCCTGTTTTCACCTTCCTGATCAGGCCAAATTTTACAATTCTGACCACTGTCACTTTATGTGGTTCTAACTCTGCAATGCTTCAACGGATCCCACGGATTCTGAGAATGTTTTCTCTTGACATATTGTACTTCATGATAGTAGTCAAATTTATTTGATATGACTTACACTTGTCTGTGAAAATGTGAAAAATTTTGCAATATTCAGACTTTAAAATTTTATGCCCTTAAAGAGTTATGTCAAATAAAACAGTTAATAAATAACATTTCCCACATGTCAACTTTACATCAGCACAATTTTTTGAAACACAATTTTTTTTTGTTAGTTAAGGGCTAAAAGTTGACCAGCAATTTCTCATTTTTCCAACAAAATTTACAGAACCATCTTTTTTGAGGGATGACATCACATATGAAATGATTTTGAGGGGCCTATATGACAGAAAATACCCAAAAGTTACACCATGCTAGAAACTGTACCTCGAAAATGTGCTCAAAACCATATTCAAGAAGTTTATTAACCCTTCTGGTTCTTCACAGTAATTCATGGAATGTGGATGAAAAAAATGAACATTTAACTTTTTTCACAAAAAAATTACTGTAGACCTAATTTTTATTTATTCTCACAAAGGTAACAGAAAAAAATTGACCCCAAAATTTGTTGTGCAATTTTTCCTGAGTATGCAGATACCCCAGATGTTGGGGGAAACCACTGTTGGGCGCATGGCAGGCCTCAGAAAAGATGGAATGATGTTTTGGAGCAGAGATTTTGATGGAATGTTGTGCAGGTGTCATGTAGCGTTTGAAGAGCCCATGATGTGCCTAAACAGTGGAAACCCCCCACAAGTGACCTCATTTTGGAAACAAGACCCATCAAGGAATTTATCTAGATGTGTGTGAAGTTAATAACGTTGAACCCTGAAAATAAAAAAATCTAATTTTTCCCACAAAAATGTTCTTTTAGCCCCAATTTTTTATTTCACAAGGTTAACAGGGGAAAATGGATCTCAAAATTTATTGTGCAATTTCTCGTGAGTACATCAATACCCGATATGTGTCCAAAAACTACTGTTTAGGCAATGTCACGACAACGGTCGGTTGACCTGGGACCAGGGATTCTTTTATGGCCCTAACACTAGGAAGCGACCTAGCTCACCCTGTTCCCCGGGCTACTTCAGATGGCAAAGACGTCGGGGCCTCTGCTGTTGCCCTGTCTCCTAAATTAGCCCTCCGTCTGTTCTCCTCCCCCACCCAGGGAGATGGGGGTGCTACTGTGCACCCCAGTACACCAACCCGATAAACGGGGACAAAGACAAGGGGAAATTGAAAACTCCACACACACTAAATATACACTCACATATAACAGAGGGATCAACCGGGGTGTGCAGGAAGGGGAATAAACCAAAAATAGGCAAGGATAAGGAATTACCAAGCAAACCAAACAAAAGCCACTTATAACTCCTCCAGCGCTCCTTCGCATACCAACTTCTCTCCTTCATTTAGTCATGCAGCAAAAAGCGAACTCTGACGAGGACTAGCAATAGAGCAGAGATTATATAGGGAAAAGGAGTGGCTAACTGAGCACAGCTGAGAACAGGGACTTCCAACATGGCCGATTAACCCTTGTTCTGCTAGAAGAAATAAACAATAATAAGCCAGAGTAGTGCTTCTTCTCAGCGCTAGAGTAGGAGCAACCAGACGCTGTGGTCCTCTGGCTCCGCTCCATCGCGGTAACCCCGTGACAGGAACTCTGCAAAGCTCAGAAGGGAAGAACCACCATATTGGAGTTCAGATTTTGCTTGACTGATTTAATGGTACATGTCACATTGGGAGAGCCCCTGAAGGGCCAGAGTAGCAGAACCCCACCATAAAAGTGACCCCTTTTTACAAGACACACCTTTCAATGAATTAATCTATGGATGCATTGAGCATACTGACACCGACTTTTATACCATTGGGCAGTGAAGAAAAAAAAAATCAATTTTAGCCACCAAAATTTTGTTTTAATATTTCTTAACCACACGGTGAGACTCAGGAGGGACAGAGTGCTATTTTCCTCCTGGAGTGCAAATTTGTTGAGAATTGTTTGCAATTCCGTATCCAGAGCCACTAACTGCTAGAAAAGCAGAATCCTCCCTCAAATTACTCCATTTTTGAAATTATATCCCTTTTGGAATTTATCTACGGTTGTAGTGACGATTTTGACTCCATGTGTGTTTTCCAGAAACAAGCAGCAGTGGATGTTGCTTAGTGAAAATTCCAAACTGCCATTGTGGTGCCAGTACGTTGCAAGTCTCAGTACGTTGCAGTCACCAGTAGGGTTGAGCGAAACGGATCGTTCATTTTCAAAAGTCGCCGACTCCAGCTTGGTATCGGCCACGTGGTCGGCGATCTTGGCGCCAAAGTCGCATTTTGTATGACGCCTTCCCCGCCATTTTTTCAGCCAATTAAGGAGTGTGGGCAGCGTGATGACATAGGTTCTGGCCTGGTTTCTGCGGCGTCATAGAGCCATATTACCGTTTGGGCTGCAGTGATTTCCGCAGTCAAACACAACATATGCTTTGCACGGAGGAGAGAGAGAGAGAGAGAGAGAATATATTAAGTAAATGTAAAAAATAATCCACATTGACTTGCATTGGGTTTCGTGTTCCAGTCCGGAGCCCGACTTTACAGTAGAATCGGCCGATTTCACGCGATCCTAAAAAAGCAAAAGTCGCTCAACCCTAGTCACCAGAATGTGGCAGTGCCCAGCTCATGCTCATGCTACTGGAGACACACAACTGTAAGTTAGGTGATCTGTCATCACTACAGAAATGCTAAACATGTGGATGCTATATGTGGTTTAGACACACTGTGATCAGAAGGGAGGGGGCATTTGGTAGCGCAGAATGTGCTTTCTTTTGGGGGGCAAGGAGCCATAGTCATTTTCCAGAGCCTTTGTGCTACCAGTAACGTGGAAGACACCTATATTTCCAGCTGATGGACCTGAGTGGGGACTTGCTTTTTTTTTTTTTTTTTAGGGAACATTTTCCATAACATTTGAGATCACATTTATCTTGTGCTTTACACTGAGCACTTACATAGGGGTTTACATCTAAATCTGTGAGTGACAGGATTCAGATGAGAATCCCCAGGTTATTTACTATAATGCAGCAGCAGTGTTACTCTGGACTCTGTTTGGCCTCTGTTCAGCAATATACTTCTTTTCAGAGGTGCACAAAACTGTAGTTGACTGCGCAGTTTTGCACGCCTAAAAAAAATAGACACCGCCGGATCATAGGAAGCCACACGGCATCCACAGTGACTTCATCTGCCTCGTTATAGGGAATCTTCCACCAGAGGTTACATCTGAATCACTTATTTCAGAGATTTACACAGAAACCCTGGTGTAAGTGCTCAGCATAGAGCACATTATAAATATGAGTGCAGCCTTACTGTGATCTTTTGGAGATTGAATGAACAAAATAGGTGCAGGTGAGGAATTAGTTTTATTTATCTTTACACTATTCATCGTGATGTATGTGATTAGGCAACTTTATTCTTGGATAAGTGCGATTACAGCGATACCAGATGTGGAGACACAGGGGTCAGCGGGTGCTCTAGTCCACCAGGCAAAACCGCATGGACCAGGGATCATCCCGATTGCCCACTCTCCTTTTACTGTGGGCATGTTACTCAGACAACACAAGTTGAGGGTAAAACAGTGTGGCGATACTTTATTGAACCACAAAACAGGCAAATAACATATTGAACAGTCCCAGCAAAATACCCAAGATGATGTAAAATTACAGCGTATCACACTTTTGCTGACTCGCCGGGATAAGTGCAGCTGTGACTTCAGATCTTCCAGGGCTGACTACCCCACATGTGGAACGCACAGGAGGAAATAACAACAGGCTTAGGAAGCTGACAGACTATTGAGGTCAGGTGACCAGAGGGTCACATCCTGGCTTCTCCAAACATCTCCATGGAGCCAGGTGATCAGTGGGCGACAATCCTGGCTTTCCCAAACGTATCCATGGGGCTTTGGTGACCGGTGGGTCCAAAATCCTGACTACCCCAAACATATCCATGGTTCAGTGATGGTCAATGGAGCAGATCTGTATTCTTTCAGCCGGGGCCCCCTAAGCTGGCAGCCTGTAAAATGTCAAATCGGTTTTCCTCGGGATGGAGCCATGATCTGGCACCTATCCTGTAGAATGTTCCTGGCTGTGGTTTTGTAAAAAGTATCTGTTTATTTGGCTCTCTTAATGTCTTGGCTGTCTGGATGTATATGGTTAGGCTACGTTCACATTTGCGTTGTGCGATGCAGCGTCGGCGACGCAACGCGCCATGCAAATGTAAACGCATGCACAACGCAGCGTTTTGTGACGCATGCGTCCACTTTTGCATGGTTTTTGGCGCAGAAAAAAACTGCATCATGCAGCGTACTCTGCGCCCTGACGCATGCACCACAGTGACGCATGCATCACAAAACGCAAGTGCAACGCATGTCCATGCGCCCCCCATGTTAAATATAGGGGGGCATGACGCATGCGTCGCCGTGGCTGCGCCTGACGCAACGCTAATGTGAACGTAGCCTTAGAGGCATATTCCACTTACATAGCTCACAACTGTTGTCATTCAAACCAGCATCCAGAGGTCAAGAGAAAGATGTGATGAGGTTAATTAACGCACATTGTTGGACTAAATTAATTTGCATACTTTTTAATCCTCTGTTTTGCAAGTCAACAAGCTACAAGACCCACACAATGGTCATTCAGCACAATAAGTAAAAATCCATTGTTAAATTACCATACATCACGGTCTTCTAAAGATAGACATAAAGCTGTAGGAGCTGATGTAAGAGGCAACCAATAGCTATTAAAAAATCAACACTTAACCCCTTAATGACCGTGGGATTTTTCGTTTTTCACTCCCCTCCTTTCCAGAGCCATAACTTTTTTATTTTTCTGTCAATTTGGCCATGTGAGGGCTTATTTTTTGCGGGACGAGTTTTACTTTTGAATGACACCATTGGTTTTACCATGGCGTGTACTAGAAAACGGGAAAAAAATTCCAAGTGCGGTGAAATTGCAAAAAAAGTGCAATCCCACACTTGTTTTTGTTTTGCTAGGTTCACTAAATGATAAAACTGACCTGCCATTATGATTCTCCAGGTCAGTACGAGTTCATAGACACCAAACATGTCTAGGTTATTTTTCACCTAAGTGGTGAAAAAAAATTCCAAACTTTGCAAAAAAATAAATAAATAAAATTGCGCCATTTTCCGATACCCGTAGCGTCTCCATTTTTCGTGATCTGGGGTCGGGTGAGGGCTTATTTTTTGCGTGCCGAGCTGGCGTTTTTAATAATAGCATTTCGGTGCAGATATGTTCTTTTGATCACCCGTTATTGCATTTTAATGCAATGTCGCGGCGACCAAAAAACCGTAATTCTGGCGTTTCGATTTTTTTTCTCGTTACGCCGTTTTGCGATCAGGTTAATGCTTTTTTTTTATTGATAGATCGGGCGATTATGAACGCGGCGATACCAAATATGTGTAGATTTGATTTTTTTTATTGATTTATTTTGATTGGGGCGAAAGGGGGGTGATTTAAACTTTTATATTTTTTTTATTTTTTTCACTTTTTTTTTTAACTTTTGCCATGCTTCAATAGCCTCCATGGGAGGCTAGAAGCAGGCACAGCCCGATCGGCTCTGCTACATAACAGCGATCATCAGATCGCTGCTATATAGCAGAATTGCAGGTGTGCCACAGGGGGGCGCTCACAGCCACCGGCGATCAGTAACCATAGAGGTCTCAAGGACCTCTATGGCTACAATATACAAGCATCGCCGACCCCCGATCATGTGACGGGGGTCGGCGATGCGCTCATTTCCGGCCGCCCGGCCGGATGCGGTAGTTAAATGCCGCTGTCTGCGTTTGACAGCGGCATTTAACTAGTTAATAGCGGCGGGTGATCGCGATTTCACCCACCGCTATTGCGCGCACATGTCAGATGTAAAAAACAGCTGACATGTCGCGACTTTGATGTGCGCTCACCGCCGGAGCGCACATCAAAGCAGGGGACCCGACATCGGACGGTATAGTACGTCCGATGTCGGGAAGGGGTTAACAACCTCTGATATGCCTTTTAACGGTGGCAGTTAAGGGTACTTAATTAACGGCGCTGTGGAAAAAGTGTAAAACGCCCCCCAGAGCCGGATTTTCTCTGGGGTCTCGGTTGCCGGGGGTAGCGGGGACCCCAGAGAACATGATTTGGGTCGGTTTTTACCGACCCCCGGGTTGTGAACGCCGGTAAATAACCGTTTACCGGTGGCCGCAAAAAAAACACAACAAAAAAAGCGATTTCCAATTTAATTTCTCTGTCCTCCGATGTGATCGCACATCAGCGGACAGAGAAATGGGGTTCCCGATCGCCCCCCGATACTCACCCGTCTCCCCCGATGCTCCTCGTGGCTCCAGATGGGCGCCGCCATCTTTTTCCTGGGGAAAAAATGGTGGGTGCATGCGCAGTGCCCCAGCCGGCACCCGGCAGATCTTTGGGGTCTCGGCTGCCGGGGGTAGCCGAGACCCCAAAGAACATGATTGGGGTCGGTTTTTACCGACCCGTTTTGGGATCGCCGGTAATTAACTGTTTACCGGCGACTGCATAAAAAGCGGTGTTATTCTCTGTCCTTTGATGTGATCGCACATCAGAGGACAGAGAAATAGGGGGATCAGGGACCCTGATATACTTACCGGTGTCCCTGGGTCCTCCTGTGTCCCCTCCTGGCCGCCGGCTTCTTCCTCCGGGAAGAAAATGGCGGGCGCATGCGCAGTGCACCCGCCGTGATGTGCCGGCTGGCAGTGGAAGATTGTTTCTCTTATTTTATTTTGGTCACTGTGAGATCCTACCACAGTGATCTAAATAGAAAAAATAATAAATACCCCCCCCCCCTTAGTTAGGAAAAAAACAATAAAATAAAAAAAAGTATGTATTTCCTGTTGTGAATTTGCTTTTTGCTCCCTCTAGTGGTTACTAGTTTTTTGACTCTGGTTTTTCTGTCATTCCTTTTATCCGCACCTGGGTCGTTAGTTAGGGGTGTTGCTATATAAGCTCCCTGGACCTTCAGTTCAATGCCTGGCAACGTAGTTATCAGAGCTAGTCTTCTGTGCTCTTGTCTACTGATCCTGGTTCCAGTTATATCAGCTAAGTCTGCCTTTTGCTTTTTGCTATTTGTTTTGGTTTTGTATTTTTGTCCAGCTTGTTCCAAATCTATATCCTGACCTTTGCTGGAAGCTCTAGGGGGGCTGGTGTTCTCCCCCCGGACCGTTAGACGGTTCGGGGGTTCTTGAATTTCCAGTGTGGATTTTGATAGGGTTTTTGTTGACCATATAAGTTACCTTTCTTTATTCTGCTATCAGTAAGCGGGCCTCTCTGTGCTAAACCTGGTTCATTTCTGTGTTTGTCATTTCCTCTTACCTAACCGTCATTATTTGTGGGGGGCTTCTATCCAGCTTTGGGGTCCCCTTCTCTGGAGGCAAGAAAGGTCTTTGTTTTCCTCTACTAGGGGTAGCTAGATTCTCCGGCTGGCGCGTGTCATCTAGAATCAACGTAGGAATGATCCCCGGCTACTTCTAGTGTTGGCGTTAGGAGTAGATATATGGTCAACCCAGTTACCACTGCCCTATGAGCTGGATTTTTGTACTCTGCAGACTTCCACGTTCCTCTGAGACCCTCGCCATTGGGGTCATAACAGTTTGCCAGGCCAGTATTAAATGTTTAATGCATTGCAGAAGAGGGATTATAAGAAAGAAGATTCTGAGTTTTTTTTTTTTTTTTTTCTTCTTCCCCTTTACCTCAGAGTGGCTATGCTTGCTGCAGACATGAATGTCCAGACCTTGATTACAAGTGTGGACCAGCTGGCTACTCGTGTGCAGGGCATACAAGACTATGTTATCAGAAATCCTAGGTCAGAACCTAAAATACCGATTCCTGAACTGTTTTCCGGAGACAGGTTTAAGTTTAGGAATTTCGTGAATAATTGTAAATTGTTTTTGTCCCTGAGACCCTGTTCATCTGGAGATTCTGCTCAGCAAGTAAAAATAGTTATTTCGTTCTTACGGGGCGACCCTCAGGATTGGGCTTTTTCGCTGGCGCCAGGAGATCCGGCATTGGCTGATCTTGATGCGTTTTTTCTGGCGCTCGGTTTACTTTATGAGGAACCCAATCTTGAGATTCAGGCAGAAAAGGCCTTGCTGGCTATGTCTCAGGGGCAGGACGAGGCTGAAGTGTATTGCCAAAAATTTCGGAAATGGTCCGTGCTGACACATTGGAACGAGTGTGCACTGGCCGCTAATTTTAGAAATGGCCTTTCTGAAGCCATTAAGAATGTTATGGTGGGTTTTCCCATTCCCAAAGGTCTGAATGATACTATGGCACTGGCTATTCAAATTGACCGGCGGTTGCGGGAGCGCAAAACCGCAAATTCCCTCATGGTGTTGTCTGAACAGACACCTAATTTGGTGCAATGTGATAGAAAAACTGCAAATTCCCTCATGGTGTTGTCTGAACAGACACCTGATTTAATGCAATGTGATAGAATCCTGACTAGAAATGAGCGGAAAATTCATAGACGCCGGAATGGCTTGTGCTACTACTGTGGTGATTCTACACATGTTATCTCAGCATGCTCTAAACGTATAGCTAAGGTTGTTAGTCCTGTCACCGTTGGTAATTTGCAACCTAAATTTATTCTGTCTGTAACTTTGATTTCCTCACTGTCATCTTATCCTGTCATGGCGTTTGTAGATTCAGGTGCTGCCCTGAGTCTCATGGATCTCTCATTTGCTAAGCGCTGTGGTTTTACTCTTGAACCATTAGAAAATCCTATTCCTCTTAGGGGTATTGATGCTACACCATTGGCAGCAAATAAACCGCAGTATTGGACACAGGTTACCATGTGCATGACTCCTGAACACCGCGAGGTGATACGTTTCTTGGTTTTACATAAAATGCATGATTTGGTTGTTTTAGGGCTGCCATGGTTACAGACTCATAATCCAGTCCTGGACTGGAAGGCTATGTCAGTCTCAAGTTGGGGCTGTCGTGGTATTCATGGGGATTCCCTGCCTGTGTCTATTGCTTCTTCTACGCCTTCGGAAGTTCCGGAGTATTTGTCTGATTATCAGGATGTCTTCAGTGAGTCTGAGTCCAGTGCACTGCCTCCTCATAGGGACTGTGACTGTGCTATAGATTTGATCCCAGGCAGTAAATTTCCTAAGGGAAGACTGTTTAATCTGTCGGTACCTGAACATACCGCTATGCGTTCATATATCAAGGAGTCTCTGGAGAAAGGACATATTCGTCCGTCTTCTTCTCCTCTTGGTGCGGGATTCTTTTTTGTGGCAAAAAAGGACGGATCTTTGAGACCTTGTATTGATTATCGGCTTTTAAATAAGGTCACTGTCAAATTTCAGTATCCTTTGCCGCTGTTGTCTGACTTGTTTGCCCGGATTAAGGGTGCCAAGTGGTTCACCAAGATAGACCTTCGTGGTGCGTACAACCTTGTGCGCATTAAGCAAGGTGATGAATGGAAAACCGCATTCAATACGCCCGAAGGTCATTTTGAGTACTTAGTGATGCCTTTTGGGCTCTCCAATGCGCCTTCAGTTTTTCAGTCCTTTATGCATGACATTTTCCGGAAGTATCTGGATAAATTTTTGATTGTTTATCTGGATGATATTTTGGTTTTTTCTGATAATTGGGATTCGCATGTGGAGCAGGTCAGGTTGGTCTTTAAAATTTTGCGTGAAAATTCTTTGTTTGTCAAGGGCTCTAAGTGTCTCTTTGGTGTACAGAAGGTTCCCTTTTTGGGGTTCATTTTTTCCCCTTCTGCTGTGGAGATGGACCCAGTCAAGGTCCGAGCTATTCTTGATTGGACTCAGCCCTCGTCAGTTAAGAGTCTTCAGAAGTTCTTGGGCTTCGCTAACTTCTACCGTCGTTTTATCGCTAATTTTTCTAGCATTGTGAAACCTTTGACGGATATGACCAAGAAGGGCTCCGATGTAGCTAACTGGGCTCCTGCTGCCGTGGAGGCTTTCCAGGAGTTGAAACGCCGGTTTACTTCGGCGCCTGTTTTGTGCCAGCCTGACGTCTCACTTCCCTTTCAGGTTGAGGTGGATGCTTCGGAGATTGGGGCAGGGGCCGTTTTGTCGCAGAGAGGCCCTGGTTGCTCTGTTATGAAACCTTGTGCCTTTTTCTCTAGGAAGTTTTCGCCTGCCGAGCGAAATTATGATGTGGGCAATCGGGAGTTGTTGGCCATGAAATGGGCATTTGAGGAGTGGCGTCATTGGCTCGAGGGTGCTAAGCATCGTGTGGTGGTCTTGACTGATCACAAAAATCTGATGTATCTCGAGTCTGCTAAACGCCTTAATCCGAGACAGGCCCGCTGGTCATTGTTTTTCTCCCGCTTTGATTTTGTTGTCTCGTATTTACCAGGTTCTAAGAATGTGAAGGCCGATGCTCTTTCTAGGAGCTTTGTGCCTGATGCTCCTGGAGTCGCTGATCCTGTTGGTATTCTTAAAGATGGAGTTATCTTGTCAGCTATTTCTCCGGATCTGCGACGTGTGTTGCAGAGATTTCAGGCTGATAGGCCTGAGTCTTGTCCACCTGACAGACTGTTTGTCCCGGATAAGTGGACCAGCAGAGTCATTTCCGAGGTTCATTCCTTGGTGTTGGCAGGTCACCCGGGAATTTTTGGCACCAGAGATCTGGTGGCCAGGTCCTTTTGGTGGCCTTCCTTGTCAAGGGATGTGCGGTCATTTGTGCAGTCCTGTGGGACTTGTGCTCGAGCTAAGCCTTGCTGTTCTCGTGCCAGCGGTTTGCTCTTGCCCTTGCCTGTCCCGAAGAGACCTTGGACACATATCTCCATGGATTTCATTTCTGATCTTCCGCTATCTCAGGGCATGTCCGTTATCTGGGTGATATGTGATCGCTTCTCCAAGATGGTCCATTTGGTTCCTTTGCCTAAGCTGCCTTCCTCTTCCGATCTGGTTCCTGTGTTTTTCCAGAACGTGGTTCGTTTGCACGGCATCCCTGAGAATATTGTGTCAGACAGAGGATCCCAGTTCGTTTCCAGGTTCTGGCGATCCTTTTGTAGTAGGATGGGCATTGATTTGTCGTTTTCGTCTGCTTTCCATCCTCAGACTAATGGACAGACGGAGCGAACCAATCAGACTTTGGAGGCTTATTTGAGGTGTTTTGTCTCTGCTGATCAGGACGATTGGGTGACATTCTTGCCGTTGGCTGAGTTTGCCCTTAATAATCGGGCTAGTTCCGCCACCTTGGTTTCGCCTTTTTTCTGCAACTCTGGTTTCCATCCTCGCTTTTCTTCGGGTCATGTGGAGCCTTCTGACTGTCCTGGGGTGGATTCTGTGGTGGATAGGTTGCAGCAGATCTGGAATCATGTGGTGGACAACTTGAAGTTGTCACAGGAGAAGGCTCAGCGCTTTGCCAACCGCCGCCGCGGTGTGGGTCCCCGACTACGTGTTGGGGATTTGGTATGGCTTTCTTCCCGCTTTGTTCCTATGAAGGTCTCCTCTCCCAAATTTAAACCTCGTTTTATTGGGCCTTACAAGATATTGGAAATCCTTAATCCTGTATCTTTTCGTCTGGATCTTCCTGTGTCGTTTGCTATTCACAATGTATTTCATAGGTCCTTGTTGCGGCGGTACATTGTGCCTGTAGTTCCTTCTGCTGAGCCTCCTGCTCCGGTGTTGGTTGAGGGCGAGTTGGAGTACGTGGTGGAGAAGATCTTGGATTCTCGCCTCTCCAGGCGGAGGCTTCAGTACCTGGTCAAGTGGAAGGGCTATGGTCAGGAGGATAATTCCTGGGTGGTCGCCTCTGATGTTCATGCGGCCGATTTAGTTCGTGCCTTTCATGCCGCTCATCCTGATCGCCCTGGTGGTCGTGGTGAGGGTTCGGTGACCCCTCACTAAGGGGGGGGTACTGTTGTGAAATTGCTTTTTGCTCCCTCTAGTGGTTACTAGTTTTTTGACTCTGGTTTTTCTGTCATTCCTTTTATCCGCACCTGGGTCGTTAGTTAGGGGTGTTGCTATATAAGCTCCCTGGACCTTCAGTTCAATGCCTGGCAACGTAGTTATCAGAGCTAGTCTTCTGTGCTCTTGTCTACTGATCCTGGTTCCAGTTATATCAGCTAAGTCTGCCTTTTGCTTTTTGCTATTTGTTTTGGTTTTGTATTTTTGTCCAGCTTGTTCCAAATCTATATCCTGACCTTTGCTGGAAGCTCTAGGGGGGCTGGTGTTCTCCCCCCGGACCGTTAGACGGTTCGGGGGTTCTTGAATTTCCAGTGTGGATTTTGATAGGGTTTTTGTTGACCATATAAGTTACCTTTCTTTATTCTGCTATCAGTAAGCGGGCCTCTCTGTGCTAAATCTGGTTCATTTCTGTGTTTGTCATTTCCTCTTACCTAACCGTCATTATTTGTGGGGGGCTTCTATCCAGCTTTGGGGTCCCCTTCTCTGGAGGCAAGAAAGGTCTTTGTTTTCCTCTACTAGGGGTAGCTAGATTCTCCGGCTGGCGCGTGTCATCTAGAATCAACGTAGGAATGATCCCCGGCTACTTCTAGTGTTGGCGTTAGGAGTAGATATATGGTCAACCCAGTTACCACTGCCCTATGAGCTGGATTTTTGTACTCTGCAGACTTCCACGTTCCTCTGAGACCCTCGCCATTGGGGTCATAACAATTTCCATTTTCCAATCAGGGTTAGGGTTAGGGTTGGGGCTAAAGTTAGGACTAGGGTTAGGGTTGGTATTAGGGTTAGGGTTGGTATTAGGGTTAGGGTTGGCATTAGGGTTAGGGTTGGCATTAGGGTTAGGGTTGGCATTAGGGTTAGGATTAGGTTTCAGATTATGATTAGAGGTGTGTTGGGCTTAGGGATTTGATTAGGTGTGTTTTGGGGTTAGGGTTTTGATTAGGGTTATGAATTGGGTTGGGATTAGGGGTGTGTTGGGGTTAGGATTGGAGTTAGAATTGGGGGGTTTCCACTGTTTAGGTACATCAGGGGGTCTCCAAACGCGATAGCCAATTTTGCGCTCAAAAAGTCAAATGGTGATCCCTCCCTTCTGAGCTCTGCCGTGCGCCCAAACAGTGGTTTACCCCCACATTTGGGGTATCAACGTACTCAGGACTAATTGGACAACAACTTTTGGGGTCCAGTTTCTCCTGGTAGCCTAGCAAAAATAAAAAAAAATTGGGGGCTAAAAAAATCATTTTTGTGAAAAAAAAAAAAAATTATTTTCACAAATCTGCATTATAAACTTCTGTGAAGCACTTGGGCATTCAAAGTGCTCACGACACATCTAGATAAGTTCCTTCGGGGGACTAGTTTCCAAAATGGGTTCACTTGTGTGGGGTTTCTACTGTTTAGGCACATCAGGGGTTCTGCAAACACAACATGACGCCCGCAGACCATTGTATCAAAGTCTGCATTCCAAAACAGCGCTCCTTGCCATCCGAGCTCTGCCATGCGCCCAAAGAGTGGTCCGCCCACATATGGGGTATCAGCGTACTCAGCATACATTGCACAATAAATTTTGGGGTCCAATTTCTCCTGTTACCCTTGTGAAAGTAAAAATTTTGGGGTGAAAAAAAATCATATTTTTTCCACAAAAATGATTTTTTATTTTCATGGCTCTACATTATAAACTTCTGTGAAGCAGTTGGGCATTCAAAATGCTCACCACACATCTAGATAAGTTCCTTGGGGGGGGATCTAGTTTCCAAAATGGGGTCAATTGTGGGGGGTTTCTACTGTTTAGGTACATCAGGAGCTCTGCAAATGCAACATGACATCCACAGACCATTCCATCAAAGTCTGCATTTTAAAACGTTACTACTTCCCTTCCGAGCCCCGATGTGTGCCCAAACAGTGGTACCCCCACACATGGGGTATCAGCGTACTCAGGACAAACTGGATAACAAATTTTGGCGTCCAATTTCTCCCGTTACCCTTGAGAAAATAAAAAATTGCAAGCTAAAAAATCATTTTTGAGGAATAAAAAAGAAGGATTATTTATTTTCACAGCTCTACATTATAAATTTCTGTGAAGCACTTTGGGGTTCAAAGTGCTCACCACACATCTGGATAATTTCCTTGGGGGGGGGTCTAGTTTCCAAAATGGGGTCAATTGTGGGGGGTTTCCACGGTTTAGGCACATCAGGGGCTCTCCAAACGCGACATGGCATCCGATCTATATTCCAGCCAATTCTGCATTGAAAATGTCAAACGGTGCTGCCTCTCTTCCCAGCTCTGCCATGCGCCCAAACTGTGGTTTACCCCCACATATGGGGTATCGGCGTACTCAGAACAAATTGCACAACAACATTTGTGGTCTAATTTCTCCTGTTTCCCTTGTAAAAATAAAAATTTGGGGGCGAAGAGATCATTTTTGTAGAAAAAATGCAATTTTTTATTTTCACGGCTCTACGTTATAAACTTCTGTGAAGCACCTGGGGTTTAAAGTGCTCACCACACATCTAGATAAGTTCCTTAAGGGGTCTAGTTTCCAAAATGGTGTCATTTGGGGGGGGGGGGTTTCTACTGTTTAGGCACATCAAGGGCTCTCCAAATGCAACATGGCGCCCGATCTCAATTCCAGCCAATTCTGCATTGAAAAAGTCAAACGGCGCTCCTCTTCCAAGCCCTGCGGTGCGCCCAAACAGTGGCTGATCCCCACATATGGGGTATCGGCATATTCAGGAGAAATTGCACAACGAATCTTGTTGTTCATTTTCTCTTTTTACACTTGTGAAAATAAAAAAAAAAATTGATTCTGAAGTAAAATGTTTGCAAAAAAAAGTTAAATGTTCATTTTTTCCTTCCACATTGTTTCAGTTCCTGTGAAGCCCGTAATGGGTTAATAAACTTCTTGAATGTGGTTTTGAGCACCTTGAGGGGTGTAGTTTTTAGAATGGTATCAAGTTTGGGTATCTTCTGTCACACCCCTCAAAGTGACTTTAAATGAGAGATGGTCCCTAAAAAAAAATGGTTTTGTAAATTTTGTTGTAAAAATGAGAAATCGCTGGTCAACTTTTAACCCTTATAACTTCCTAAGAAAAAAAAAAATTGTTTCCAAAATTGTGCTGATCTAAAGTGGGAAATGTTTTTTATTAACTATTTTGTGTGGCATTTCTCTCTGATTTAAGGGCATAAAAATTCAAAGTTTGAAAATTGCAAAATTTTTTAAATTTTCACCATATTTCCGTTTTTTTTCATAAATAATCGCAAGTAATATTGAAGAAATGTTACCACTAACAGGAAGTACAATATGTCAGGAAAAAACAATGTCAGAATCAGCGCAATCCATTAAAGCGTTCCAGAGTTATAACCTCATAAAGTGACAGTGGTAAGAATTGTAAAAATTGGCTTGGTCATTACGTACCAAATTGGCTCTGTCACTAAGGGGTTAAGACTAATATGACAACAGTGTATGGTTATTGAGCAACTGAAGAACAAATGCATAAATGCAAAACTCAACATATAGAGAACAGTCTATTCCTCCTGGCTTACAGAAAATAGACGTGTGGTTAATTAAGATAAAATGCTGTGTTGTCACACCAGATTTATATATTTTTTTATATTTGGCTGCTGTCACATACTAAGAGGCGCTTTTTATTGCAAAAACTGCATCACCATATTTTGAGAGCTATAATTTTTCCGTACTTTTGCTAACAGTCATGTGAGGGCTTGATTTTTGCAGGATGGGTTGACATTTATTGGTATAATTTTCGGACACAACATTATTTGTTGACCCGAGTGTAAGCTGACCCCCCTAACTTTGCCACAAAAAAACTGGGAAAACATAATGACGAGTATAAGACTAGGGTGGAAAATGCAGCAGCTACCGGTAATTTTAAAAATAAAAATAGCTACCAATAAAAGTAAAATTAATTGAGATATCAGAAGGTTAAGTGTTTTTGAATATCCATATTGAATCAGGAGCCCCATATAATGCTCCATACAGTACAAGATGGGCCCCATACAGTACTGCATAAAGATTAATAAGGGCCCCATAAGATGCTCCATTTGGCATTTGCCCAATATAAAGCTGCACAAATGTTCATTATGGCCCCATAAGATGCTCCATAGAGATATTTGCCGCATATAATGCTGCACAAATGTTGATTATGGCCCCATAAGATGCTCCATATAGATATTTGCCCCATATAGTGCTGCACAAATGTTGAATATGGCCCCATAAGATATTTGCCCCATATGCTGTTGCTGCGATTAAGAAAAAAAAAAAAAAAAATGACATACTCACCTCTCATCGCTCAGGCCCCCAACATTTGCAATACTCACCGATCCTCGCTGTGTCTTTCGCATCCTCTGCATTGATGCTTAGGCAGAGGGCCCGCACTAACGACGTCATCGCACCCTCTGACCTGAGCGTCACTGCAGAGAACGTGGAAGACGGAGCGGTGCCTGGAACTAAGAAAGGTGAATATCGCGCAGTGCTCCCCATCCCCATTATACTCACCTGCTCTTGGCGCGGTCCCTGCATCCACGGTCTACGGACGCTGACAGCTTCTTCTAGTGTTGAGCGGCTCCACCCCTATGGGAGTGGAGTCGGGTCCATATTCACTACTGTAATGAGCGGTACAAAGTGACCACTCAACGCTGGAAACAGCTGTCAGCACCCGGAGACAGGAGATGCAGGGACCTCGCCAGGAGCAGGTGAGTATGTCACAGCTGCCGCTCCCCCTTCCCCGCTGACCCCCCTGGGACAATGACTCGAGTATAAGCTGAGAGGGGCACTTTCAGCCTAAAAAAAGTTCTGAAAACTTCGGCTTATACTCGAGTATATACGGTTTATTTATTGGATTAATATTTTTTCTTTTTGTTCATTATTTTGTGATTTATTTTTTTTTTAAATACTTTTACATTTTATTAAGTTTTTTTTTTTTTTTTTATTAAACTCTTACTTTGTCCCAGGATGGGAGATCAACTGTATAATGACATATCACTGATCTACCTGATCACCTGATCATATCTATATGGCAGTTTGCGGTAACAGCTCCTGCGGCGCCGTGTATATACGGAGCAATTCTGGAAGCGGTTTAAAAGATGCTGTCTGTGAATGGATGGATGAGCCAAGTTGTGCCCTTTCAAATACTTGTGCCTTCCTACACAGACAATAGGAAATGTTCCTTCTAGCACAGACCATTTGCTAACATCCCTCTAAGCTGAGAATCCAGGAGCAAAGGTGCCAGGATGGACACCTACCTCCAGCAAAACCCCCTTTGTGCTTACAATATTGGTATATCCAGTTTCACCCTTTTGTCAACTAAATGTAACTCTACTGCCTGATTGATTTCAGTTATTATTTCCTTCACACTCTACATGAGTTTTTAGATGAGGAAGATATGATTCCTAGGAATAATATTACCACATAAAAAATAGTTTCTACCCTGTATGCGTTCTCTGATGTGCAACAAGTTTTGAACTTGAAATATAACATTTCCCACATTCTCGACATGAATATGGCTTCTCTCCTGTGTGAATTCTTTGATGTTTAATAAGCTCTTGTCTCTGGGTAAAACATTTCCCACATTCTGGACATGGATATGGCTTCTCTCCTGTGTGAATTCTTTGATGTGTAATAAGATCGTGTCTCTGGATAAAACATTTCCCACATTCTGGACATTGATATGGCTTCTCTCCTGTGTGGATTCTTTGATGTTTAAGAAGATTTGATCTCTGGATAAAACATTTCCCACATTCTGGACATGGATATGGCTTCTCTCCTGTGTGACTTCTTTGATGTTTAAGAAGATCTGATCTCTGGATAAAACATTTCCCACATTCTGGACATGGATATGGCTTTTCCCCTGTGTGACTTCTTTGGTGTCTAAGAAGAACTGATTTGAAGTTAAAACTTTTCCCGCATTCGTGACATAAAAGTGGCTTCACCCCTGTATGAGTTCTCTGATGTACGCGGAAATTTGATTTCTGGTTAAAAGATTTTCCACATTCTGAACATGAAAATAGCTTTTCCCCTGTGTGAATTTGATGATGCTTAATGAAATGTGATTTGCGGTTGAAACATTTTCCACATTCTGGACATGAATATGGCTTCTCACCTGTGTGAATTCTCTCATGTGCAAGCAATTTAGATTTATGTTTAAAATATTTCCCACATTCTGAACAGGAAAATGGTTTCTTCTCTGTGGGAATTATTTGATGTTCAACATCACTTTTGCTGCTTTCATTTTGCTTAACAGTCTGTGATGAATCCAAACAGGTGACTGATTGCAAAGACTCTGATGATTGATTTTTGCTCTGAAGGGCTGGAGGTATAGCTGGAATAATGGCATGCTTTTCATAGGTATCTGGTTTGACACCACAGTCATCTGCAAAGATTAAAACTGATTTTATTATTTTTCAATATCAATGCTTTATATTTTATATCATTTCTATATACATAAATTTTATACAAATTAAAGTATAATGATACTATGACCTAAGACAGTGGTGAGCCACCTGTTCACAAATCCCATGGTACTGAACCACGAAAGTACAATCGACAAACCTAATACACAAACGCAGAAAAGTTTGAAACAATAAAGGGAGGATTACAAATAAGCTTTATTGCAATACAACATATAGCAACAGATAAAAATTATAGACCATGAAAACATGTAAGATTCTTAAAGGGGTATTCCCATCTCTGATCAACTAGCCCAATATGTTGTATTAGGAAGAAATATGTAGTATAGTTCTTCTGACTCGTTATGTTGCTCATCTCATGTGCAGGGTATTGCATTATCTTAGGCATCCATGGTTACTACCACTCATAGTGACTGTTAGTTGTTAGTGGTCATAACCATGGATACCTAAGCTACTGCAATGTCCTGGACATGGGTTAAGTCACAGAGAATCAGGAAAACTATACCACATTTCTAATTGGAGGTATTTGCTATTATTATTACACCCACTATATTTTGTGATAGGATCTTGGAAATGGGAGTACCTCCTTTAGGCCTCTGTAACAACTCTGCTGGCATCACGGCATGACCTCGCATCTCTCACACTATCTTACCTACTGCTCCAGGTCATGATGTGGTTTCTGTTTCTTGCCAGCTCCATGTTCTGTGTCTCTGCTCTCTGCATGCTTCATGGTTCTGTGTATAGAGGGGCGGCGCCTGAACTCTCTGGTTCTTATAGGAATCAGGTGCATCTGTCCAATCTGTTCATGACCAATTGCCAGGAGACCTCCAGTATTTAGTTCAGCTCCACCCAGTGGTCTGGGCCTGTGCAATGTGTTAGCTCAGTTAGTGTCTTGCTTCTGAGTTTGCCTGGCCTTGCTCTGAGTTACTCCCTCTCTGGAGGATTCTCTGTGTTATTTCCTTGGTCTTGTTGTCCGCCCACCAGGAGGCAGAATATCCTGGTCCCAGTGTCTTTGTCCTTGTGTCTTGTTCCATTGCCTTGTCTGTACTTGGTCTTACCTCGGTCTCCTAGTCTTTGGCTTCCTTCCCTGTTGTCTTTCCTTGTATTCTCAGTCTGCTTTCACTCCGCACTCTTGCAGCTCTGCCTGCTCTGAACCTTTGTGACTTTACCTCTGCTCCTCACTTCTGCGTTTCTGCTCCTTTCTACTCAGCTTATCTTCTGCTGTTGCAGTTATCCCTTGCTGCAGCTTCTCTCCACATTCTTTGTGGCTCTGCTCAGCTTTGCTGCAGAGACCCCTCCCGCAGCTCCTCTCCGCTCCTTGCGGTTCTACCTGGCTCCACTCCTTGCGGTTCTACCTGGCTCCACTCCTTGCGGTTCTACCTGGCTCCGCTCCTTGCGGTTCTACCTGGCTCCGCTCCTTGCGGTTCTACCTGGCTCCGCTCCTTGCGGTTCTACCTGGCTCCGCTCCTTGCGGTTCTACCTGGCTCCGCTCCTTGCGGTTCTACCTGGCTCCGCTCCTTGCGGTTCTACTTCTCCTGCACTTGGCTCCGCCGCCAGCTCTTGGCTCCGCCTCCTGCCTGTCTGCACTTGGCTCCGCCTCCAGCTCTTGGCTCCGCCTCCTGCCTGTCTGCACTTGGCTCCGCCTCCAGTTCTTGGCTCCGCCTCCTGCGGTTTCTGTTCTTGGCTCTAGCTCCTGTGCTTTCGCTCTGCATCCGCTCTTGCGGTCTTTATCTACGTATTCCTAGGTCCTCGTGTCTGAACAGGTTCTTACCCGTTCTATATACCTGCCTGCAGACCGGTCCCTACCGGTTCTTCCAGTGTACCAGTCTTGTCCACCAGTCCTGCCAGTGAGCCAGCCGTGCCCGCCTGCCTTTCCAGAGAGCCAGCCGTGCCCGCCTGCCTGACAGTGTTCCTGTTGTACCCGTCTGCCTGCCTATGTGCCAGCCGTGCCCGCTTGCTTGTCTATGTTCCGTTCCCCGGTGGGATCAGCAGCCACAACCAGACTCCACCCTGGAGTGGTACCTGGTAGCTTCCTATTGCACAAGTCTGACCTCACCATCAGAGGCTCCAGCGAACACCTAGGAAGCTACTTAGTTACGCCCCTTCCAGGGAGGTTTGGTCTGTGGCACAGTGGGGCCACACACCTCCGCACGCCCGCGCCAACCAGTCTGGGCGCGAGCATGACAGCCTCCTTCACACGTCAGTGTGTCTGGTACATGTGATGATAGTTTTCATAAGTCCTGGAGACACTTAAGCACGTAGACCCATTCAAGTGAATGGATCTGTGCACACGTCAGTGGCTGTGGGCAAGACACGCCGACATGAATTTTTTTTTTGCAGCAAAGGCCGCAAAACGTCTCGCGCATGTGCACACTGATGACACACGGCTGACATCTGTGGGTCAACAGTGTGACATGTACCAGCGCCGGGAAATCAGCGGTAGTGTTCATGATAATCCCCGGCTCCAGGTGAAGACAGATCACATCATTGTACCCTGCTCTGACTGTGATCAGCGTGAGCAGGGGACAATCCTGAGAGAAGTATTCAGCCCCTGCTGTCTATATAATTTTACTCCAATTCTAAAATAAAAAAAAATAAAAATCACATTATACTCACCTTAACACCTAATAACCTGAAGCCATTGTCCTGTGTAAAGAAACTAAAATGAAAAAAAAAACAACAATATCACCTCACCTGTCCAAAGTTGAAAGAATCCAAAGTGTCCCACGCCAAATCCGTTTGTGCGACATCTGCTCAAAAGCACGAGCAGTGACCCGAGGCGACCGATCAAGTTGAAAAGCTGGGGAGAATGACTTGTTGCACCCCAATTTCTCAAGGTGAACTGCGATGATCTCACTAAGGTCAGCACAGTTTATGGGCCCGCTCTCGCTGAAGGGAGTAATTTTCCCCAGCTCTTCAGTGGAAGCGGTTGCCTCATAACCCTCCATCAAAGTCCATCACACCTAAAAGCACTACAAATATTGGCTGATAAATTAACTCATTCAACCTTTATCTACCCCCAATTCCTTAAGATGGCTGGACCATCATTGTAGGCAAGCCCCCGTACTTTGTGTCACTCCCACCACATTGTAGATTGTAAGCTCTTACAGGCACGGTCGTCAATATCTTTGCATTATCCATTTACTTTGTTATGAGTGTTGTATATGAACTGTTGAATTGTAAAGCGCTGTGGAATATGTTGGTGCTATATAAAGATTATTATATTATTATTATGAGCAAATATCACACAGATGGCTTACAGCGGTGGAAACTCTGCAGTCTTTCAACTTTGGGCAGGTGAGAGATATTGTTGTCTTTTATTTTTGCTTGTTTACAAGGGACAATCGCTTCAGAGGATTAGGTGCTAAGGGCTTGTACCCATTAGGCTGTGTGCACACGTAGCAGATTTTTCACGTTTTGTTTCACGTTTTTTCGCTATAAAAATGCTATAACACTGCGAAAAAAAGCTCACATTAAGCAGCCTATTTAATAGAATGCAATCCGCATTTTTTTGCACATGCTGCGTTGTTTTCCTGAGCGGAATCGCATTCCAGAAAACAATGCATGTTTGTTAAATTTGCGGAATCGCGGGGATTCTGCACACCTACGAATTCATTGATCTGCTTACTTCCCGCACGGGGCTGTGCCCACCATGCGGGAAGTAAGCAGATCATGAGCGGTTGGTACCCAGAGTGGAGGAGAGGAGACTCTCCTCCACGGACTGGGCACCATATAATTGTTTAAAAAAAAAAAAGAATTAAAATAACAAATCGTGATATACTCACCTTCTGAAGGCCCGGAGTCTTCCCGCCTCTCAGCGGTGCACGCGGCCGCTTCCGTTCCCATTTCCCATGGATGCTTTGTGTGAAGGACCTGCGATGACGTCGCGGTCACGTGACCGTGACGTCATCGCAAGTCCTGCACACAAAACATCTATAGGATATAGGATCTATATATTGTTAGATAGCAGCTTATTTGTTTAGTTAGTGCCGGACAGGCTAGGAAAAAACAAAACATAAAAATAAATCCTATGTTGCTTTCACGTTAATAAATCTGACCTGAGGTCAGTCATCTTGGAAACCTGCTGTCGCCTCAGAGTTCAATGCACAAACCACGTGACCTTTGACCCCAGCAAAGGCGATCCCGGAGTGTTTTGTTACATTGTGGTGGAGAACCGGGCATCACGTGGCACAGGCGACAGTATGGAAGACGTGGTGAAAGCCCTAGTACAGTCCACTGCCGTACAGCAGCAGGCCACTGCCGCACAGCATGAAGCTAATCGCTTGATGGCCGCACAGCTGAAGGAGTTATTGGACATGACGGTTGCAGACCGCCAGCTTCTCCAACAGGTGGCGCAGCGCCTGGTGAGCATGCCTGAGGTAGACCCGGAAGCAGAGTCCAGAAGGATCCATGTGAGTCGGTACTGGCAAAAGTTGACTGCAGAAGATGACGTCGAAGCATACCTGACAACGTTCGAGCGGACGGCGTTGAGGGAGAAGTGGACGAAGGCACGATGGGCCGATTTGATTGCTCCGTTTCTCTCCGGCGAGGCCCAAAAAGCTTACCATGACTTAGACCCGGAAGTCGCTCAGGACTTTGAGAAGCTGAAAGTTGAGATCCTGGCCCGGCTGGGTGTGACGACGGCTGTCCGTGCACAGAGGGTACATCAGTGGACCTATCAGCAAGATAAACCGCCGCGATCGCAGATGTTCGACCTGATCTACTTGATAAAGAAATGGCTGCAACCCGAGGTACTGACAACTCCGGAGATAATCCAGCGGGTCGTTCTGGACAAGTACCTGAGAGTACTACCACCGGCGCTGAAAAAGTGGGTGAGCCAAGGAAACCCTGCGACAGCGGATCAACTGGTGGACTTGGTGGAGCGTTATTTCGTGGCGGAAGGACTTCCTGATGATACCGCTACTACCCGAACTGTACCTCCTCCTCGTGGAACCGGTAAGACTGTTCCAGGGACTGCGGGGGAAGGAAAATTGCCAAAAACTGTGGGGGAGGAATACGGGACTGCTCGCACCCCGAGATCAAGGGTGTCGGACTCTGGTTTCAATAGGGGGCTTGTTAGGTGTTTCCGTTGCCATGAGAAGGGCCATGTTTCTGCGAACTGTCCTGTTACCACTGAACTCATGCAGTGCGACATTACGGACTCTAAGAAACGCATGTCTTTGGTTACACGGCTAGTAAGTGTGAATGCGGGTCAAAATGATATAGCGAAACACGAAACACCTGTGTGAATTATCTGTTGATGGGAAAAGTGTTGTGGCGTTACTAGACTCTGGAAGTGTGGTGACTCTGGTGAAAGCTAGTCTGGTGGCACTTTCATCGGGTTCGTCTGACAAATTTTCTGTAACGTGTGTGCATGGTGACACCTGTTCGTACCTAACGGCGGTCATATCGATTTCCACTCCCTATGGGTCTGTGCAACACAAAGTGGGACTCGTTCCCGCATTGTTACATGATATAATCCTGGGCAGGGAATTTCCCCATTTCTGGCAGTTGTGGGAGAATCAGTTGCTCCTTCACCGTAGCTGTGAATCTTTTCCCATGCCATCTGGAGGTCCCGAACTCTTAGAGGAGGTCCCACAGGCAGACGTTGCTAGGGAGGTTATTGAATCTAACCTTCAGTTCCCCTTCTCAGTTATGGTGGGGAAACTGAGGAAACTGAGGAAACTCAGCGAGAGGCGGAGGCAGACAGCCATCCAGCACCCTGCCTACCAGATTTGGGAGTCCAGTTGGATGACTTCCACAGCGAGCAAATGAGAGATCCTACCCTGACTCCGGCTAGGAAAAATGTAAAAATGATAGATGGGGTACCCGTAGAACCTGACACTAGGCTAGCGTACCCGTACATGGTTCTTGAAAATGATTTGCTCTACCAGGTAGAGAAAAAAGGGGAAGATATTGTGCAACAGTTAGTGGTTCCCAAACCTTATCGGCGGAAGGTACTGGACCTGGCCCACGGACATATAATGGGGGGACATCTGGGGGTACAGAAAACCACAGAAAGGATATCGCATTGTTTTGTGTGGCCCGGAATACATAATTATGTGCGTAACTATTGTGAGTCCTGTCCAGAGTGCCAAATCTCTGCGCCTAAAACTCGGTTCTGTAGCCCTTTGGTACCCCTCCCTATCATTGGGTTACATGGAGTCCTTTGCAGCCCAACTGAGGCAACAAGTTGCTGAACTTCAGAACTTTGGTACCACCTACCAAGAGAAATTTTCAAGTTGCAGACACAGGTGTAGGGTCAGAAAAAGGAAATTATTGAGTTGCAGAGGCAACTTCTGGAATTGTGCAACTCTGGCCTGGAATCAAACGCACGCATTACGCTGCCTGCAAATTTCAGGGGGGAGGTCATTATCACTACCATGGATTCCTAAATCAATGTCGTATCTATTTCCAGATGCATCCTTCTCTGTTTACCAGTGACAGTAAAAGGGTTCTGTTTATCATTAATCTCCTGACTGATGAGGCGCTTGCATGGGCCTCACCTTATTTGGAGAAGAACTCTGACCTCCTAAATGACTTAGGGTACCGTCACACAGTGCCATTTTCATCGCTACGACGGTACGATTCGTGACGTTCTAGCGATATCGTTACGATATCGCAGTGTCTGACACGCAGCAGCGATCAGGGACCCTGCTGAGAATCGTACGTCGTAGCAGATCGTATGGAACTTTCTTTCGTCGCTTGATCACCCGCTGACATCGCTGGATCGTTGTGTGTGACAGCAATCCAGCGATGTGTTCGCTTGTAACCATGGTAAACATCGGGTAACTAAGCGCAGGGCCGCGCTTAGTAACCCGATGTTTACCCTGGTTACCAGCGTAAACGTAAAAAAAACAAACAGTACATACTTACATTCCGGTGTCTGTCCTCCGGCGTCTCAGCTTCTCTGCACTGTGAGCGCCTGCCGGCCGGAAAGCGTGCACAGCGGTGACGTCTGACGTCACCGCTGTGCTTTCCGGCTGGCGCAGACACAGTGGAGAGAAGCAGAACGCCGGGGGACAGATACCGGAATGTAAGTATGTACTGTTTGTTTTTTTTACGTTTACGCTGGTAACCAGGGTAAACATCGGGTTACTAAGCGCGGCCCTGCGCTTAGTAACGCGATGTTTACCCTGGTTACCCGGGGACTTCGGCATCGCTCCAGCGCCGTGATTGCAAAGTGTGACCGCAGTCTACGACGCTGGAGCGATAATCATACGACGCTGCGACGTCACGGATCGTGCCGTCGTAGCGATGAAAATGGCACTGTGTGACGGTACCCTTAGTCTCTTTCATCACTACTATGGACCAAGTGTTTGATGATCCAAATCATTGTGCGACAGCTGAAACCAAATTGCAGAACCTACGTCAAAGGCGGTGCTCTGTAGCTCAATATACCTCTGAATTCCGCCGCTGGGTGGCAGACACCACATGGAATTTGGCTGCCCAGAGAAGTCAATTTTGCCGAGGATTATCAGAGCTAATCAAAGATGAACTTGCAAGGGTTGAGACCCCTGATAATTTGGAGGACTTTATTCAGCTATGCATCCGAATTGATCAGAGACTCACTGAACGAAGAAAGGAAAGGCTGCGAGTGTTTGGAAACACCCCTGACTACTTCTTTACTCAATCAGTATTAAAAAAAAAAATACAACAGAAAAAGGAAACTCTTCCTGAACTTATGCAAATCGATGTAATCCGTAAACCTCTCTCTGCAGTAGAGAAGGAGAGGCTGCGTACCAAGAATCTGTGTCTCTATTGTGGGGCACTGGACATTTTTCCATCAACTGTTCTAGTAAAAGGACCATATCCTTCACAAATCCCAGGGCTGAAAGCAATTTAGACCTCTTTGAACAGCCAGACCCAGTTCTGCAGACGATCTCGTCCGTAATGCAAGATAAAGGACAAGAGCAGACACCATCATCTCATTTTGTCGTTCCCATACAGGTCATAATTGGGAGCCAAACAATACAATGCTCTGCCATATTAGATTCTGGAGCAGGAGGTACTTTCATGGACTTACAATTCACACTTGACAATAACATTGCAAGTAGGACTAAATCCATGCTGATCGATATGGAAACGGTGGATGGATCACCTTTATCATCTGGACCGGTTACTCACAAGACAAACTGGAAATCTGTATGGAGTCGAATCACCATGAAGCGGTTAGTTTTCATCTCATTTCATCTCCAAAATTTCCAGTTATTCTAGGAATTCCCTGGTTTTCAATTCATAACCCATCTATCAATTGGGCATCGAGGACCATTACCTTCCCCTCTAAGTACTGTAAGAACTATTTCCATGCTAAGGTATCTGCTTCCAAATGAATTCAAATTTCCGAGATTTCTCATCAAAGTGATGATAAACTACCACCTCAGTACCAGCATTTCACTGAAGTCTCCAGTAAGAAGAAAGCCAATCAACTGCCTCCTCATTGTCCTTATGACTGTCCCGTTGAATTACTTCCTGGAGCGTCAATTCCATTTGGGCAAATTTACAATCTTTCTGAGCCAGAATTAAAAGTATTAAAAGGAACACCTGGACGAAAATTTAGAGAAAGGCTTTATTCAACCTTCTTCGTCATCAGCTGGGAGCACCCTTATTTTTTGTAGAAAAGGACTCAACCCTGCAACCATGTATCGATTATTCTTAATGTTAATTTTATTGATTTATCTATTTACCCACTCCCCTTAATCCCTGAGTTACTGGAGAGACTGCATTCTGCCAGACTTTTTACCAAACTCGATCTAAGAAGGGCTTATAATCTCATACGAATCATACGAGATGAGTGGAAGACTGCCTTTAGAACTCGATAAGGACATTTTGATTATCTGGTTATGCCTTTCGGCCTTAGCAACGCCCCTGTCACCTTTCAGCAATTCATCAATGATGTTTTTCAAGATTTTTTTGGATCAGTTTGTTGTTTATCTTGAGGACATAGTTATATTTTCAGATACCCTGGAGGAGCATCGCAGACATGTCCAGTTAGTCCTGGAACGTCTACTAGAAAACCAGCTCTATATTGAACTCAAAAACTGTGAATTCGAACAAACCAGAACTCAATTTCTGGGATATATCATCTGCCCAGAAGGTCTGAACATGGATCCCAGTAAGATCAGAGCTGCCTACCCTAAAAAATTTAGAAGACGTTCAGCACTTTATAGGATTTGCAAATTTCTATAGAAGATTCATTAAAAACTTTTCAAAATTAATCTTACCAATTACTTCATTCACAAAGAAAACCAGAATGTTTTTTTGGTCTCCTAAGGCACAAATGGCGTTTGACAAACTAAAGACACTTTTTAGTTTCACACCATTACTTGTCCATCCAAACCCTGAGCTGCCGGTTGTTGATAAAGTAGACGTCTCAGACTCTGTGGTGGGAGCCGTTTTATCACAGCGAGTTGGAGACAAAATGCAGCTTCATCCATGTGCATTTCTTTCTCATACCATGTCAGCTGCAGAAAAGAACTATGACATTGGAAATAAGGAACGGTTAGCCATTAAAGTTGCCTTCTCCGAATGGAGACATCTTTTGGAAGGGACCAATCATCCAGTGATTGTTCTTACTGACCTCAAAAATTTTGAATTTATCTGTACAGCTAAGAGGTTGTCTGCAAGACAAGAACGTTGGGACTTATTTTTCTCCAGGTTTAATTTTATAATTTCTTATCGGCCTGGTTCAAGAAATGGCAAGGCTGATGCTCTGTCCAGGATTTTTGTTGAACCTGGACCACAGGAGAGGTCTAGCACTGACTGTATCATTCTACGTCCAAAAACTTTTTTGGGGAATTTGTGATGAAAATTAAAGAGGGACACCAAACTGACTTCTTTCTTAACCATCCTTCTAAAGACATTGATCTTTCCTTTAAGGTGGGATTTTGGATGCAGAACCACCAAATATATGTCCCCAAATCTGCTCGACTTGAAGTCCTCAAACGTGTCCATGATTCTAAACTTGTAGGACACCCTGGAGTAATGAAAACGCAAGAACGTCTACTTTGTTCTTTTTGGTGGCCTAATTGTAGGAAGGATGCGAGAAAATATATTTCTTCCTGTTTAGCATGTGCACAGAACAAAACGCCACGATCTTCTCATCTAAGACTTTTACCAACCTCTTCCAGTTCCATCTAGGCCTTGGGGATCAATCTTAATGGATTTTATCGTGGACTTTCCTCCTTCAAAAGAAATGATTGTTATCTTTGTTGTGGTGGATTGGCTCACAAAGATGTCCTATTTTATTCCGACTAAAGGAATTCCTACCGCTGAACAAACTGCAGAATTAGTGGTCAAAGGTATTCAGACTACATGGAATTCCTCACAATGTCGTTTCTGATAGAGATGTTCAATTTAGATCCAGATTTTGGAAAACCTTCTGTACACACACAATTCAATGGACAGACTGAAAAAACTAACCAAACCCTTGAACAATACCTGTGCTATATGTGTTATATTTCTTACCTACAGGATGACTGGGTGGATTATCTACCAATAGCAGAATTTGCATATAATAACTAGAAACACATTTCTACATCCCAAAGCCCATTTTTTTGCTAACTATGGCTTGCATCTGGTATTTATTCCTAATCTTCCATTCAATACCTCAGTTCCTGCTGTTACAAACAGACTTACAGAGTTGCAGAAAGCTCAAGAAGAACTAACATGTTAGGGCATCTTAGGTTAGACTATGGGTTGAACTAGATGGACTTAAAGTCTTCCTTCAACCTTAATAACTATGTAACTGAGATGTTACAAAAGACCCAAGAAGATTATAAAGAAACAGCAGATAGACGTCACAAAGTCCCTCCTACCTTTCAGGTCTGCGACAAAGTTTGGCTTTATACCAAAAACCTGAAGACAAACGTACCATCTTCTAAATTAGGTAAAAAATTCATAGGACCTTTTCAAATTTCTGCACAAATTAACCCAGTTGCTTTCCGTTTAAAACTTCCCAGCAGCCTGAAAATTCACCCTGTGTTGCATATGTCCTTGCTCAAGATATTCAATGAGAACTCTTTTACAGAAAAAACTCAGCCACCTCCTCCACCAGAAAAAGTCCATGGTGAAAAAGAATACATCGTTGTTGACATTTTGGACTCAATAAAATTTAGAGGGATACTACAATATTTGGTACAATGGAGGGGTTATGGACCAGAAGATAATTCATGGGAGCCAGAGGGCAACCCATGCATCCAGGCTTACAAGAGCTTTTCATCTGAGACACCAAGAGAAGTCAGTGCCTGGGATGTCCAGAGGCCATCCTGGAATGAGGGGAGTACTGTCACGATTCGAACCTAGCAGTTAATCTGCACCAGTTGGCACCTTTTCCTTCTGAGCTATTTAGCTCGCTGGACAGTCCCGTGCTTATCCAAATACTTGAACCTATGTTGTTGCTGATGTCTCCTCCCTGAGTTTCCTGTTGGTTATCACCCTGAGTTCCTCATTGGTTCATTCTGACTGAGAACCCTATTTAAAACTTGGCCTGATTATTGAGCTACCTGCTTTTAGTCAAGCTTCCTTCCACCTGCTATTCCTTCAAATGACACTGCTGCTCCTAGTAAACGACCTCTGGCTTCCTTGATTATGATTCCTGCTTGTAATGTTCTTGTACTGGCATGCTCCTGCACTGTCACTTTTCTAACCAGCCTTCACAATATAGCCCATGGTTGCGCTGGTGGAAATGCTGCACTAAATTCACAGGGTCACTTAGTTCATTGTGTAAGAGTCAAATTAGCCAATCTGTTATTACCAGAGTTAAGTTGTTACCCGGTTTTGAGTAGGTTATTACCGGACCCTACATCTAAATCCTTTCCTGACCTGCCTACATATTTCTTGTTGACATCAAAACGGTTTGGCTTCTCATTTGACTGTTCTTCCAGGACCGGTACGGCCGCTAGACATTCAACATATAATTACAGTAAAATCTATGACTTCTCTGCATTTAGTGGTTACTACTCACCTGGGTCACATGTAGGAATCTCCTCTTTACACCGCTCATCACCCCTCACATATGTCTCTGCAGTATTAATATGGGTCAAATTTTCACCCTGAAACAAATTTTGTAAAAGTCACCAACAGATGGAGAAGTTACATCTATGATCAGCTCTAATCCTGCCATCTCCACCGTTCTCATTACACAAGTATAAAACATATAATACTGGTGGATAAAACAAGACTGAGCACAAGACCTTAACAGCCGTCTACACATCATAGGGGAGATCTCATGACACCTTCTCTCCATCTACCTGATGATCCTGAGGAACATTGGGATCTTCCTGTTTACAGTTCTGTGGAAGAAGAGGACGGGGACATCTCTCTGGTGTTGTCCTCTTACTGGATAGATCTGGAGGAAACACATACAGGGACTGAATTCATTCTTTACATACAGATAATTATAGGCCGTGTGTACTTAGTTCTGTCTATTACCTAATGACGTGAGGGACTGGGGAATCTCCATCATGACGTCCTTGTACAGATCTTTGTGTCCTTCTAAATACTCCCACTCCTCCATGGAGAAATAGACGGAGACATCCTGACACCTTATAGGAACCTGACACATACAATGATACCGTCATCCCCCCGATCCCTTCATAACATTACAGTATAATGTCCCAGCATTCCCAGCAGTGTCACCTCTCCAGTCAGCAGCTCAATCATCTTGTAGAGAAGTTCTAGGATCTTCTGGTCATTGATGACCTCATGTTTCAGGGGGTGAGGTGGAGGCCCCATGATTGGGCTCAGGGGTCTTCCCCATCTCTCAGACACAGGGTCCTGACAGCGCTCACTAGAGGTCTTCTTCACTACTGTGTAATCCTGGTTATGGAGAGACACATTAATAAATCTCACTACAGACATTTCCAGAGTCCTCACCTCTCCAGTTCTGTCCATCTGTTATTCCCATAGATAATGATGTTGTAAAAAGAAGCCATGACATATCTGGAGAACTCTTGCAGGCGGTGCCATTGATGACGAGAGGCTGCCATATGCTGCCCAGCCAAAATCAAGTGGAACCAAAGTATGCTGGAAGGTTTGCAGCTATTCCTTTAATTTTGTACTTTAAAATAAAATTGCATTATATCGCCAGTAGTAGCCTTCTTTAAAGCCGTATCCGAACCTTAGTGTTACAAAACTTGGCAATACTCTCCTATCCCTTGCTGAGAATTGAGGAGTCCCTATCTGCATTAGGAAAAGCCAAATATTTTTCCTCACTTGATTTAGCCAGTGGCTACTGATAAGTCCCGGTGGCTGAGTAGGACGGCCAGAAAACAGCTTTTGTTCTCCCTATGGGCCTGTTTGAGTTCAACCGGCTACCCTTCGGACAGACGAATGCACTGGGAACCTTACAGCGGTTGATAGGAAGATGCTTTGAACTTTGAAGCCCCTTTGATCTGTCTGGATGACATAATTTATTCCTCCACGTTTGAAGAATATCTTCACCAGCTGGAGCAAGTGCTGGAGCGGCTTCAAAGACAAGGATTAAAAATAAAGCCCCGGAAGTGTCATCTATTTAAGCGGGAAATTGAATACCTGAGACACACCATGTCTAGTGAGGGAATTTACCCCACCGCAGAGAAGGTGGCTGCAGTACTGAAGTGGCCCACGCCTACTGACCTGGTAGAACTGTGAGCGTTCCTAGTGCTAGCCGTATGCAACCGGTTCATAGGGGACTTTGCCAAGATTGCAGTACCACAAAATGAGTTGTTGCGGGGCACGGCTGGAAACGTCAACCCATTCACTGGGGACCATGACAAGAGGAAGCATTTCAGGCATTAAAGATGACATTGACAGATGTCCCAATCTTGGCCTACCCTGCCTGTTTAGGGGCCTGTTGGTACATGGGAGGCTCAATGGGCTTTAATAGACTACATGAGGCAGAGACTTGCCGCCTAGCGAGAAAACTCGGTGACCTCCGGTAGGGCCAGAGCTTTGAGTGAGAACTCACGTGGTGACTCCCAAGACTGGGCGCACTACTTTTGTGAAAAGGACACTAACGTTAACTAGTGAAAGACTTTCTTGTTTATTCTAAAACTTTTGTATTCCCTCTACTGTAAAACTGCAGAGCTACTAACACTTATTGTTTAAAAGTTACTGCTGTATATAAATAGCATTATATCAACCCTTGGCTGTTTCTGCCTCTTGCTCTCTGCTTGTTGCATCCAGACACCTGCATTACAATGTAATTTGATGTCATCAGAATCTCTCACCTCTCCAGTAAGCTGGAAGAGGATATGTAGGGTGAGCTGTAATATCCTCTCTGCCGTCTTGTCTCTATCCATATCCATCCTTCAAGGGTCAAAGCAGATTTTGTAGTAGATGTCAACGTAAAAGATAAAATTTCTCAGGAACCTGAATAGAAAGAAGGTGAGCTTATGTACAATCATACAAAATACTATGACCTCCCCCCCCAACAAATTACTGGGTTGGTGCTGCTAGTTGAGAGCAATAACCTAAAATGTGGAGTTCAGACTGTAACACCATTACAGGCGCCTCTACATGGTCTTCCCTCTCCCTCCATGCAGCGACACCGGCATATTGACCGCCCCAGCCATGCGGCGTGGTCCCCGGCGTGTTGCCCGTTTCCTGGCCTGTGTGTGCACCGTACCTCCCAGTGCATGCTCCCGTGCTCTTAAGGGGGCAGCGTTCGCACATAGTAAAACGCCTCCAGCCAATAGCTGGGAGGCATTTAGTTTAACCCTTTCATGACCGGAGCTTTTTTCGGTTTTGCATTTTTGTTTTTCGCTCCCCTTCTTCGCAGAGCCATAACTTTTTTATTTTTCCGTCAATATGGCCAAGTGAGGGCTTATTTTTTGCGGGACGAGTTGTACTTTTGAACGACACCATTGGTTTTACCATGTCTTGTACTAGAAAACGGGAAAACAATTCCAAGTTCGGTGAAATTGCAAAAAAAAAGTGCAATGCAAAAAAAAGTGCAATCCCACACTTTTTTTTTTTTGGTTTGTTTTTTTGCTAGGTTCACTAAATGCTAAAACTGACCTTCCATTATGATTTTCCAGCTCATTACGAGTTCATAGACACCAAACATGTCTAGGTTCTTTTTTTATCTAAGTGGTGAAAACAAATTACAAACTTTGCTAAAAAAAACAAACAAAAAACAATGCAACATTTTCTGACACCTGTAGTGTCTCCATTTTTCGTGATCTGGGGTTGTGTTAGGGCTTATTTTTTGCACGCCGAGGTGACGGTTTTAATGATAACATTTTGGTGCAGGTACGTTCTTTTGATTGCCCATTATTGCATTTTAATGCAATGTCATGGCAACCAAAAAAATTTAATTCTGGCGTTTTGATGTTTTTTCCCGCTAAGCCGTTTAGCGATCAGGTTAATCCTTTTTTTAATATTGATAGATCGGGCGATTATGAACGCGGCAATACCAAAAATGTGTATGATTGATTTTTTGTTGTTGTTTTATTTGGGGCAATAGGGGGGTGATTTGAACTTTTATATTGTTTTTATTTTTTTTTATATTTTTAACACTATTTTTCTTTAACTTTTGGCATGCTTCAGTAGTCTCCATGGGAGGCTAGAAGCTGACATAACTCTAAGGGGTATGTGCACACGTAGAATGGTCCTCTGCAGATTTTTCCGCAGTGGATTTGAAAAATCCGCAGGGCAAAAACACTGCGTTTTTCCTGCGGATTAACCGCGTTTTTTGTGCGGATTCCACTGCGGTTTTACACCTGCGGTTTTCTATTATGGAGCAGGTGTAAAACCGCTGCGGATTCCGCACAAAGAATTGACATGCTCCGGAATGTAAACCGCTGCGTTTCCGCACGTTTTTTTCCGCAGCATGGGCACAGCGTTTTCGGTTTCCCATAGGTTTACATTGTACTGTAAACTCATGGGAAACTGCTGCGGATCAGCAGCAAAATCCACATCGTGTGCACATAGCCTATCGGCTCTGCTACATAGAGGCGATGCTCAGATCGCCTCTATGTAGCAGAATTACAGACTTGCTATGAGCGCAGACCATCGGGTGGCGCTCAAGCAATCTGGTACCAAAAACCATAAAGGTGTCAAGGAGACCTCTGGTTGTCATGCCGACCGTGACCCGTGATCACGTGACGCAGGTCACCGGTGTGCGTATTTCCAGCTAGACGGCCGGAAGGGCATGATAAATGCCGATGTCAGAAATTAACAGTGGCTTTTAACTAGTTAATAGCCGCGGGTCACCAACGGTGCCCACATCAAAGCGGGGGATAGTGACATTGGCGTATGTCCGATGTCAGAAAGGGGTGGGTTAAAAGTACACCTGCAAGATGGATTCCAACCAATAGCTGGGAGCTATGTCGGACTGGGTGCCAAGGGCCCACCAGTATCATTGACTTTGGGGGGCCCACATTGCACATACATGCAAATACTACACTTCCCTGGTTCACAAATCTACCTATGCTTCTATATAAAAGTAAACTGGGTAGTTTGGTTAATGAGTGATGATTTTGTTTTTTTCTGTACAGAGTAAATCAAGTGAATTATGCCAAGCACTGACCATAGTGGGGTTGGGGGCCCATATCTAGACTAGGGCCCACCAGGGGATTCCCCTGTTCCCCTATGAGCCAGTCCAAGCCTGGCAGGGAGGCATCTTGTTTAAAAGGAACCCTCCCCTATAGAGTGGTGTCAAGCACTACAGGGAATCATTAGTGAGTGAAGTAGCCTCCTAGTGAAGTTGTGAGGTCTCCTGGTACTGATGTGACCAGTGTGCTGACCCTGTAGTACCTGGTCATTGTGCGACCAGTCCTGAATCTAAAGTCCCTGATCCTGGTGCGGCCAGTTCCTGGACCTTGTCACCTGATCCGTGTGCGGCCAGTCCCTGAATCAACATCTAAGACTTGTGTGTCAATGTGTGAAAATTATTAATATTTATTTATATAGCACCATTAATTCCATGGTGCTGTACATGAGAAAGGGGTTACATACAGGGTTATAAATATCATTTACAGTAAACAGGTTTACAGTGAGAGGACCCTGTCCTTGCGGACTTACATTCTATGGGATAGTGGGGAAGAGACAGAAGGTAGGGGTGAGGCGGCGGCGGCTCTGGCGGTGGTGAGGCGGCGGCTCGGTTATTGTAGGCTGTAGGCTTTCCTGAAGAGATGGGTTTTTAGGTTCCGTCTGAAGGATCCGAGGGTGGTGGATAATCGGACATGTTGAGGCATGGAATTCCAGAGGATGGGGGATATTCGGGAGAAATCTTGGAGGCGATTGTGTGAGGAACGAATAAGTGTGGAGGAGAGTAGGAGGTCTTGGGATGAACGAAGATTACGTGAGGGAAGATAGTGGGAGATTAGTTCAGAGATATAGGGAGGGGACAGGTTGTGGATGGCTTTGTAGATCAGTGTTAGTAGTTTGAACTGGATTCGTTGGGGGATTGGGAGCCACTGGAGGGATTTGCAGAGGGGAGAAGCAGGGGAGTAGCGAGGAGAGAGGTGGATTAGGCGGGCAGCAGAGTTGAGGACAGACTGGAGTGGAGTGGTGCAAGAGAGTTAGCGGGGAGGCCACAGAGGAGGGTGTTGCAGTAATCGAGGCGGGAGATGATGAGAGCATGCACAAGAGTTTTGGTATAGATTGTGGGCTGAGGAAGGAACGGATTCTGGCAATATTTTTGAGTTGGAGGCGACAGGAGGTGGCAAGAGCTTGGACGTGACGTTTGAAGGACAGGGCAGAGTCAAGAGTTACCCCAAGGCAGCGGATTTCAGGAGCAGGAGAGAGCGTGATGCCGTTTACCATAATAGATAGATTGGGTAGGGGGGATACGTGAGGTGGGGGAAAGATGAATTCGGTTTTGTCTACAGTGAGTTTTAGGAAGCGAGAGGTGAAGAAGGAGGATATGGCTGACAGACACTTCGAGATTCTGGACAGCAGGGAGGTGACATTTGGGCCAGAGATGTAGATCTGAGTGTCATCTGCATACAGGTGGTACTGGAAGCCATGGGACTTTATGAGTTGTCTTAGGCCAAGGGTATAGATGGAAAAAAGTAGGGGTCCTAGGACAGAGCCTTGAGGGACTCCAACAGAGAGAGGGCGGGATGAGGAGGTAGTGTGGGAGTGGGAAACGCTAAATGTGCGGTTGGATAGGTATGAGGCAATCCAGGACAGGGCGAGGTCTTTGATGCCAAGGGGAGAAAGAATCTGTAGCAGTAGGCAGCGATCGACTGTGTCGAAGGCAGAGGACAGGTCAAGAAGGAAGAGGATGGAGAACTGTCTGTTAGCTTTGGCTGTGACTAGGTCTGAGTAATATCTGAGTACCCCGTATATCCGGACTGCTACAAACAGTCTCCGAATTAGTGCGTAATACAGACATCAAGTATCGTTCTCGTTTCAGTTGGGATCACAAAAAAGGTTAACTCCTTCCCGACATCGGACGTACTATACCGTCCGATGTCTGGTCCCCTGCTTTGATGTGCGCTCCGGCGGTGAGCGCACATCAAAGTCGCGACATGTCAGCTGTTTTTTACAGCTGACATGTGCGCGCAATAGCGGCGGGTGAAATCGCGATCACCCGCCGCTATTAACTAGTTAAATGCCGCTGTCAAACGCAGACAGCGGCATTTAACTACCGCATCCGGCCGGGCGGCCGGAAATGAGCGCATCGCCGACCCCCGTCACATGATCGGGTGTCGGCGATGCTTGTATATTGTAGCCATAGAGGTCCTTGAGACCTCTATGGTTACTGATCGCCGGTGGCTGTGAGCGCCCCCCTGTGGCACACCTGCAATTCTGCTATATAGCAGCGATCTGATGATCGCTGTTATGTAGCAGAGCCGATCGGGCTGTGCCTGCTTCTAGCCTCCCATGGAGGCTATTGAAGCATGGCAAAAGTTAAAAAAAAGTTAAAAAAAGTGAAAAAAATAAAAAAAATATAAAAGTTTAAATCACCCCCCTTTCGCCCCAATCAAAATAAATCAATTAAAAAAAAAATCAAATCTACATATATTTGGTATCGCCGCGTTCAGAATCGCCCGATCTATCAATAAAAAAAAGCATTAACCTGATCGCAAAACGGCGTAACGAGAAAAAAAATCGAAACGCCAGAATTACGTTTTTTTGGTCGCCGCGACATTGCATTAAAATGCAATAACGGGCGATCAAAAGAACGTATCTGCACCGAAATGCTATTATTAAAAACACCAGCTCGGCACGCAAAAAATAAGCCCTCACCTGACCCCAGATCACGAAAAATGGAGACGCTACGGGTATCGGAAAATGGCGCAATTTTATTTTATTTTTTTTTTGCAAAGTTTGGAATTTTTTTTCACCACTTAGGTAAAAAATAACCTAGACATGTTTGGTGTCTATGAACTCGTACTGACCTGGGAATCATAATGGCAGGTCAGTTTTATCATTTAGTGAACCTAGCAAAAAAAAACCAAGTGTGGGATTGCACTTTTTTTGCAATTTCACCGCACTTGGAATTTTTTTCCCGTTTTCTAGTACACGCCATGGTAAAACCAATGGTGTCATTCAAAAGTACAACTCGTCCCGCAAAAAATAAGCCCTCACATGGCCAAATTGACGGAAAAATAAAAAAGTTATGGCTCTGGGAAGGAGGGGAGCGAAAAACGAAAACGGAAAAACGAAAAATCCCACGGTCATGAAGGGGTTAAAATTGAATATAGAGTAAGGAGATATTGTATAATACAATTCAATACACTGCCTATTGGTTTCTGCTGGAAATCCAAAGACAAAGAGGGACAAACTATGTATAGCCGCCACAGCAAAATTCTTGTCTTGCCCTTAACTGCACCCACAGCCATTTACCATTTTTTCCTACCCTGGCCAGAGATGTCAGAAGGAGGCATGATGGCAGTCAGGGACATTCAGCAGACTGCCCAGGACGACAGGACATAGACCCAAATCTGGGACTGTTCTGCTGGATTCGGGATGGTTGGGTCCTATGGATTTATTCTTTGTTCATTCCTTCATAGTTGTAGCAGCCAGAACTTTTTCGTTTTTACACATAAGGTTCACTATATGACGTCTTGCTTTATTAGTGAGACGAGCTGTAGTTTATTGTTTTTTTAAAGGCCATTGTTCCAAACACAACCTGCAACGTTTAGGTTTTCACGCACTGAAATATGTGGAAATGTTTCAGTGTTTTAACCACATACTGTAAATTGACATGTTAGAGTTGAAAATTTTGGCTTGGGCACAAAATGGATAAAAAAAAACTGCAATAAATCATTATTCTAATTGTTCTTTATTATTTTATGGGGAAAAAAATCTCTGACTTTAATTTCAGCTCTAGAATGCAGGTACATAGGAATACACTGGTATATAGGAATGTATCTCTATGCACCAGCACAGGAAGTTGTGTGTTTGATCACCAGGGCCCAGACGGGAAGAAAGGTGAAGAATGAGTTAATTACAGCACAGAGATGTCGGCGGCCTTCCCCCAGAGTCAGAGAAGGAACTAGTGAGCACTGAACACAGTGAGCTGGAGAGGAGGCGACTTACAGGCACAGAGTGAGAGTCGGGAGGTGGCCCTGAACACCCGGGACAGCTCCACCAAATTGGGACTGTCCTGCCAGATGGCTGGAAGCAATGAATAATGGGGAGCCTGTGGCACCGACCTCCACCAGCAGAGCCGCACTCCACATAGAGAATAATGGAGCCTCCAGCACCGACCTCCACCCGCAGAGCCGCACTCCACATAGAGAATAATGGAGCCTCCAGCACCGACCTCCACCCGCAGAGCCGCACTCCACATAGAGAATAATGGAGCCTCCAGCACCGACCTCCACCAGCAGAGCCGCACTCCACATAGAGAATAATGGAGCCTCCAGCACCGACCTCCACCCGCAGAGCCGCACTCCACATAGAGAATAATGGAGCCTCCAGCACCGACCTCCACCCGCAGAGCCGCACTCCACATAGAGAATAATGGAGCCTCCAGCACCGACCTCCACACGCAGAGCCACACTCCACATATAGAATAATGGAGCCTCCAGCACCGACCTCCACCCGCACAGCCGCACTCCACATAGAGAATAATGGAGCCTCCAGCACCGACCTCCACCCGCAGAGCCGCACTCCACATATAGAATAATGGAGCCTCCAGCACCGACCTCCACCCGCAGAGCCACACTCCACATAGAGAATAATGGGGCCTCCAGCACCGACCTCCACCCGCAGAGCCGCACTCCACATATAGAATAATGGAGCCTCCAGCACCGACCTCCACCCGCAGAGCCACACTCCACATAGAGAATAATGGGGCCTCCAGCACCGACCTCCACCCGCAGAGCCGCACTCCACATAGAGAATAATGGAGCCTCCAGCACCGACCTCCACCCGCACTCCACATAAAGAATAATGGAGCCTCCAGCACCGACCTCCACCCGCAGAGCCGCACTCCACATAGAGAATAATGGAGCCTCCAGCACCGACCTCCACCCGCAGAGCCGCACTCCACATAGAGAATAATGGAGCCTCCAGCACCGACCTCCACCCGCAGAGCCGCACTCCACATAGAGAATAATGGAGCCTCCAGCACCGACCTCCACCCGCAGAGCCGCACTCCACATAGAGAATAATGGAGCCTCCAGCACCGACCTCCACCCGCAGAGCCGCACTCCACATAGAGAATAATGGAGTAATGGAGCCTCCAGCACCGACCTCCACCCGCAGAGCTGCACTCCACATAGAGAATAATGGAACCTCCAGCACCGACCTCCACCCGCAGAGCCGCACTCCACATAGAGAATAATGGAGCCTCCAGCACCGACCTCCACCCGCACTCCACATAGAGAATAATGGAGCCTCCAGCACCGACCTCCACCTGCAGAGCCGCACTCCACATAGAGAATAATGGAGCCTCCAGCACCGACCTCCACCCGCAGAGCCGCACTCCACATAGAGAATAATGGAGCCTCCAGCACCGACCTCCACCCGCAGAGACGCACTCCACATAGAGAACAATGGAGCCTCCAGCACCGACCTCCACCTGCAGAGCCGCACACTCCACATAGAGAATAATGGAACCTCCAGCACCGACCTCCACCCGCAGAGCCGCACTCCACAATAGAGAATAATGGAGCCTCCAGCACCGACCTCCACCCGCACTCCACATAGAGAATAATGGAGCCTCCAGCACCGACCTCCACCTGCAGAGCCGCACTCTACATAGAGAATAATGGAGCCACCAGCACCGACCTCCACCCGCAGAGACGCACTCCACATAGAGAATAATGGGACCTCCAGCACCGACCTCCACCCGCACTCCACATAGAGAATAATGGAGCCTCCAGCACCGACTTCCACCCGCAGAGCCGCACTCCACATAGAGAATAATGGAGCCTCCAGCACCGACCTCCACCCGCAGAGCCGCACTCCACATAGAGAATAATGGAGCCACCAGCACCGACCTCCACCCGCAGAGACGCACTCCACATAGAGAATAATGGGACCTCCAGCACTGACCTCCACCCGCACTCCACATAGAGAATAATGGAGCCTCCAGCACCGACTTCCACCCGCAGAGCCGCACTCCACATAGAGAATAATGGAGCCTCCAGCACCGACCTCCACCCGCAGAGCCGCACTCCACATAGAGAATAATGGAGCCACCAGCACCGACCTCCACCCGCAGAGCCACACTCCACATAGAGAATAATGGAGCCTCCAGCACCGACCTCCACCCGCAGAGCCGCACTCTACATAGAGAATAATGGAGCCACCAGCACCGACCTCCAATCACAGAGCCACACTCAACATAGAGAATAATGGAGCCTCCAGCACCGACCTCCACCCGCAGAGCCGCACTCTACATAGAGAATAATGGAGCCACCAGCACCGACCTCCAATCACAGAGCCACACTCCACATAGAGAATAATGGGGCCTCCAGCACTGACCTCCACCCGCAGAGCCGCACTCCACATAGAGAATAATGGAGCCTCCAGCACCGACCTCCACCCGCAGAGCCACACTCCACATAGAGAATAAGCCGGATTACTCACCGGTAATGCTCTTTTAATGAGTCCACGACAGCACCCCACATGAGAGAGAGGGATCCGCCCATAGGAACAGGAAACCTACAGAATAAAAGGAGGCGGTCCCCTCTCCTCCTCAGTTTAGTTTACAGAGTATAAAAAGGGAACCTCAAAAGCTTTAGTATTAATTCTTATTCAGCAAAATATCTTAAAAACTCTATACAACCATTATTTGTGAATCTAAAGAAAGAGCTGTGCATAATCAGGGAGGGTTGTAAATGGGTGCTGTCGTGGACTCTTTAAAAGAGCATTACCGGTGAGTAATCCGGCTTTTTACCCTTCGCCACGACAGCACCCCACATGAGAGACTTTCAGAGAGTCATTATTCGGGTGGGATTACTGTACTAAGAACAGCTCTACCAAAGGCCAAATCAGAAGATGAAGATAGATCAAGTCTATAATGGTTGTAAAAGGTAGAAGGTGTAGACCAAGTTGCGGCCTTACATATTAAATGGATCGGGACATCCGCTTGTTCCGCCCAGGAGGAAGCCATGGCTCGTGTCGAGTGTGCTTTAATACCCTCTGGAGGAATCTCGCCTTTTGATGTATAGGCCAAGCAGATAGCATCTCTGATCCATCGAGATATGGTAGCTCTCGTGACCCCATGTCCTTTCTTGTGGCCCTGAAAGGAGATAAACAGAGCCCTACTCTCCCTCCATGTCTGACACCTTTCTATATAAGTCAGGATGGCTCTTCTGACATCTAAGGTGTGGAACTTATGTTGTTCAGGGGTTACAGGAGAATCAAAGAAGGAAGGGAGAAATATTTCCTGTGACCTGTGGTAGGTGGATGCTACCTTAGGGAGGTATGAGGGGTCTGGTTTTAGGACTATCCGATCATGGAATATCAGTAAGAAGGGTGGGTCTACTGATAGGGCCTGGATGTCGCTAACACGTCTGGCTGAGGTCAGGGCTACCAAGAGGGCTACTTTATATGTGAGGACATTTAGAGGTATAGAATCTAGAGGCTCAAATGGGGAGCTGGTTAAGGCCTCTAGCACTAGATTTAAATCCCACGGAGGTAGACGGGGAATATGTACCGGGTTACTTCGTTCACAAGATTTAATGAATCTGGAGACCCATCTATCAGCGGCTATATTATATCCATATAGGGCTCCTAACGCTGATATCTGGACTCTTAAGGTGTTTACTGATAGTCCTAATTCTCTACCTTTTTGTAGGAACTCTAGAATAGGTGTTATCGGAACGTGTTTAGTGAACGGTATTGTATGAAAGTTTAAGAATTTTTTCCATACCATGCTATATATCAGGGTGGTAGATCTTTTCCTACTTAGTAGCAGGGTTTTCACTAGTTGTTCTGAAAAACCCCTTGAGCTTAGTAACTGCCGCTCAAGTTCCACGCCGTCAAGTGAAGCCCTTTCACTTGCGGGTGGAAAAACGGCCCCTGGAACAGTAGTTCCCTGTCCAATGGAAGAATCCATGGCTCGCATAGACACATGCTCTGGAGGCAGGAGAACCACGGCCTCTTTGGCCAGAAGGGTGCGATGAGGATCACCCTTGCCCGTTCCCTCCTGATCACTAGCGGAACTAGAGACATTGGAGGAAAGGCGTAAGCCAGTTTGAAGTTCCAAGGATGGTGTAGGGAGTCCAGTATGTCTGGATGATCCAAGGAGTTCAGGGAAGCGAATCTTTCTACCTGTCTGTTGCCTCTTGTGGCAAATAGATCTATCTGAGGCACTCCCCATGCTTTTGTTATCAGTCGGAACACGGTTCTGTTTAAGGACCATTCTCCCTGGCGCAGCCTGTTTCGACTGAGGTAGTCCGCTTTGGTATTCTCTACTCCTCTGATGTGTAGGGCTGTTAGAGATGCCAGATGAATCTCTGCGAACTGGAAGATCTCCCCTGCGATGGTCATCAGACTTCCTGACCGTGTACCGCCCTGACGGTTTACATAGGCCACTGTGGTGGAGTTGTCTGAGAAAACTCTTACATCTGCTCCTTGAATCTGTGGAAGAAAATAATTTAAGGCTTTCCCTACTGCTGTTAATTCTTTCCAATTTGAAGAACATGATGATTCTGCCTGATTCCAGGTATCCTGGACTACATCATTTTCCATATGTGCACCCCATCCCGTAGGGCTGGCGTCGGTAGTAATTATTTTGGATGGATCTACTATCCAAGGTACGCCTCCTGAAAGGTGTCCCATATCTAGCCACCAGGATAGAGATTCTACGACATCTCTAGAGAGAGTTAGTTTACTCTCTAGGTGTCCTTTCCGTCCCTGGGCTGACAGTACTTCGTACTGTAATTGGCGGGTATGGAATTGAGCCCATGGTACAGCCGGGATACATGAGGACAATGACCCTAATAAGGACATAGCCTTTCTCAGTGTCATGTAGGGGTTTCTTATTGCTTCTAACACATTTGACTGTATAGTCATTCTCTTTGAATGTGGGAGGAAGCTCTTTTGACTTACGGAGTCCAGCTGGATCCCTAGAAACATTTGAGTAGTGTCTGGCTTCAATCTGGACTTTTCGAAGTTGATAATCCAACCCAAGTCTTGCAGGGATGAGATTGTGTTAGACAACCGCAATTTACATTGAGCCACAGAATTGCCTATCACTAAAAAGTCATCCAAGTATGGTATTATTAAAGTGTCCCGTTGGCGTAGATGAGCCATCACTTCTAACATCACTTTTGTAAAGATGCGGGGGGCCATAGAAAGCCCAAATGGCATTGCTACATATTGAAAGTGACGAACCTGTCCCTCCAGGATGACCGCTACTCTTAGATACTGCTGGTGTTCGGCATGTATGGGAAGGTGATAGTAAGCATCTTTTAGGTCTATCCCGGCCATGACACACCTAGGGAACAAAAGCTTGATGGTAGAACTAATGGATTCCATTTTGAAAGTGTGGTTACGCAAAAAGGAATTTAGTTTTTTGAGGTTTATGATGGTTCGAAATGAACCATCTGGCTTATTGATCAAAAATAAAGGGGAATAGAACCCCCTCCCTTCTTGATCTCGTGGAACCTTTATCAGTACTTTTTTAGATAGAAGCGACAGGATCTCTGATTCTAGAGCTTCTTGTTGTTGCTGACCTTTCGGAGATGTTACAATAAAAGAATCCCAAGGGATTCTATCAAATTCTAATTTTAATCCGTTTTCAACAATGTCCAGAATCCAAAGACTAGATGTTATCAGCTTCCATTTAGAAAAGAAATATTTCAATCTACCGCCTACTTCATAATTAACGGTACTTGTTACGTTTTTGGTTATAGGATCCCGAAAACAGAGCACCTCTTTGTTTTGGATCCTTTGTCTCCCAGCGCTCCCTTTGTTCAGTAGGTTTGTTTCTGGTAAAGGGGCGTCTCCTGAAAGCTCTCCTGTAAGAGGGAAGGTACTGGTTAGGGAAGCCTTTCTTCCGCTCTCCTGCCTTATTTAAGAGCTCGTCCAGAGTTTTCCCAAATAGGAACTCACCCTGGCAGGGAATCGCACAAAGTTTTGCTTTGGCCTGTGCGTCCCCTTTCCAATTTTTCAACCAGAGTGCTCGCCGGGCTGTGTTTACTAGGCCGGCTGACCTGGCTGTTAGGTGTAGCGAATCCACCGACGCATCTGCTAGAAATGCTACTGCATCTTTCATTAGAGGGATTTTCGACAGAATTTTATTTCTCGAAGCTCCACCTCTAATTTGTTCCTCCAGCTGCTCTGTCCATACTAGCAGTGACCTTGCAGTGCAGGTGCTAGAGATGGCTGGTCTGAATGCCCCCGTATTAGCCTCCCATGACCTCTTAAGTAAGGCTTCTGCCTTTCGGTCTAACGGATCAGTTAAAGTCCATGAGTCCTCCACAGGCAAGACCGACTGTTTAGAAGTTGAAGCCACTGCCGCATCAACCTTTGGTATCTTTTGCCAGGAACTAAGTTCTTCATCACTGAAGGGGTAGCGTCTTTTAGCAGAGGATGGTAAGAATCCTCTCGTGTGTTGTTTCTCCCACTCTTTTTTAACCAGCTCCTTAATTGTGGGTATGGCGGGGAAGGACCTTCGTTTTCTTTGTCCTAACCCCGCAAACATGATGTCCTGCGCTGACTTCTTTCCCTTCTCATCTGGGCACCCCATCGTGCTCCTGACGGCTTTAATTAAACTGTCTACACTACTATTTGGTAGACAAAGGCCTCCTTCATATTCCGATGAACTTGGCTGGGACTCCTCTTCATCAGAGGATTTTTGTACTACCTCTGACTCCGAGCTTACTGGAGATCGGGACCTGCTAGGCTGACGGGTACTGGTGCTACTCGTATGCGCCAAACCCTGCATCTCTTCACGTATTATGGCTCTAACGTCAGACGGAGTCATTACGTTTTCTTCCCGTAAGGTCAATATGATGCACTCTGCACAGAATCTCTTTGTGTATGAGTCCGGGAGGGGTTGTAAGCATAAGGCACATTCTTTATGTTTGGATTTATGTGTCCTTTTCTTAGTCTAGAGGAAGGGGATACAGGAGGAACATATATCAGCATATGGGAAGAGACTCTTTTAAAAACTCACCCAGTGAAGCTGACAGGTTCCGGTTCTGGAGGCGGATTCTCTGAAGAAACATCCTACTGTTTGGTGGCAGATCGCTTAACCTGGGATCGATCTCCACTTTTAGTGCTGCTCCTGGCGCTTGTCTCCTTACTGGGAGACCGCTCTGTTGCAGGCAAGTGCGCTACATCGGCCGGTGAAGCCATACTTACACACACCGGCCGACGCTAGTGCCGCACTTTTAAATCTGGCCCCGAATCTCCTGCCTCCCCGGACCCAACCCGGAAGTGTTCCAGCGACTTCCGGGTTAGACGCGCCGCTCCTCCTTACCATGCGGCGGCTGCTGGATAAGAAGCCGGCCGCTGAGCGCGCGCGTCCTCATGGAGCCGGGCGGACCAGCGGCACCGAACCCGGACCATGGCGACGATCAGACGAGGGGGGAGGCTGCAAACAGTGGCTCCCCCGACGCTGCCTCTGGTACCGCAGCCCCTGCCGTTCCCACGGAGACCGACGCAGGCGGGTGCATGGCCCCAGGAATCCTTGACTGTAGGTACTTCGGGTTCCCCATAGAAACAGGAAACCTAAACTGAGGAGGAGAGGGGACCGCCTCCTTTTATTCTGTAGGTTTCCTGTTCCTATGGGCGGATCCCTCTCTCTCATGTGGGGTGCTGTCGTGGCGAAGGGTAAAAATGGAGCCTCCAGCACCGACCTCCACCCGCAGAGCCGCACTCCACATAGAGAATAATGGAGCCTCCAGCACCGACCTCCACCCGCAGAGCCGCACTCCACATAGAGAATAATGGGGCCTCCAGCTCCGACCTCCACCCACAGAGCCGCACTCCACATAGAGAATAATGGAGCCTCCAGCACCGACCTCCACCCGCAGAGCCGCACTCCACATAGAGAATAATGGGGCCTCCAGCACCGACCTCCACCCGCACTCCACATAGAGAATAATGGAGCCTCCAGCACAGACCTCCACCCGCAGAGCCGCACTCCACATAGAGAATAATGGAGCCTCCAGCACCGACTTCCACCCGCAGAGCCGCACTCCACATAGAGAATAATGGAGCCTCCAGCACCGACCTCCACCCGCAGAGCCGCACTCCACATAGAGAATAATGGAGCCACCAGCACTGACCTCCAATCACAGAGCCACACTCCACATAGAGAATAATGGGGCCTCCAGCACTGACCTCCACCCGCAGAGCCGCACTCCACATAGAGAATAATGGAGCCTCCAGCACCGACCTCCACCCGCAGAGCCGCACTCCACATAGAGAATAATGGAGCCTCCAGCACCGACCTCCATCCGCAGAGCCGCACTCCACATAGAGAATAATGGAGCCTCCAGCACCGACCTCCAACCGCAGAGCCGCACTCCACATAGAGAATAATGGAGCCTCCAGCACCGACCTCCACCCGCAGAGCCGCACTCCACATAGAATAATGGAGCCTCCAGCACCGACCTCCACCCGCAGAGCCGCACTCCACATAGAGAATAATGGAGCCTCCAGCACCGACCTCCACCCGCAGAGCCGCACTCCACATAGAATAATGGAGCCTCCAGCACCGACCTCCACCCGCAGAGCCGCACTCCACATAGAATAATGGAGCCTCCAGCACCGACCTCCACCCGCAGAGCCGCACTCCACATAGAGAATAATGGGGCCTCCAGCACCGACCTCCACCCGCAGAGCCGCACTCCACATAGAGAATAATGGGGCCTCCAGCACCGACCTCCACCCGCAGAGCCGCACTCCACATAGAATAATGGAGCCTCCAGCACCGACCTCCACCCGCAGAGCCGCACTCCACATAGAGAATAATGGAGCCTCCAGTACTTACCTGCACCCGCAGAGCTGCACACCAAATATATAGCTGTTCTGTGCGTACAGGACCTGTGATGAGGTCACAGGAGGGGAGGAGTCAAGGGTCACATGATGGGAGGAAAAGTAGTTGGAATTAGAGAAGATATATTGCTTTAACACAAATACACAATCTAATATATAAGTGTGTGTGTGTGTGTGAGTGTGTGATTGACATCTGCACCGTCGCAGCTACAGCCACAAAATTTTGCACAGTCACACGTCTGGACCCTGAGAGCGTCATAGGCTATGTTGTGAGGAAAAATTTTAACCCTGTGCGTTCCAATTCACCAAACAATTTTGCCCCTATCTACATAATGGGGAAAAAGTGAAAGGAAAAGTGTTGGAGGCGAATTGACAGCTGCCAGATGTGAACAAGCGATGATGCCAAAGAGTGTATACTGTACAGTTGCTAAGGTGGGGCCCTGACATGGGATACTCACCACACACAGGTATATGAACACACACAAAATGCGCCACACTCTACCTCGTGCTTGAACACATATCACCCTCAGCACACATTTCACCGCACATACACCAACCTCGCCACATAAAAGTCGAAACACAAAAGTCGCCGCTCAAAACTCGCCACGCGCAAAACTCGCCACATGCAAAATTCGCCACACGTGCAAAACTTGCACACGCGGAAAAATTGCCACATGCACAAAAGTTGCAACACATGCAAAAGTTGCCTCACACAAAACTTGCACATACTCAAAACACACCACACATAAAAACTCGCCATGCGCAAAACTCGCCACGCGCAAAACTCGCCATGCGCAAAACTTGCTGCACACAACTTGCTACACTAACCTGTCACATGCAACTCGACACACAAAAAGTCGCTACATGCATGTCGCCACACGCAACTCAACACACATAACTTGACACATTAAAACTCACCCTAAAACACACACAAGTCTGGTATTATCCTTCAAAAATAAAAATCTGATTAATAAGCAGACAAACTACAAGAGCAACAACTGTACCATATAGGAAATACGGCAGCTGTCAGTCACATGACCTGTCTATTATGTGTATGTGTGAGCTAATATATACTGCCAGGGGGGAGGGCTTCCTGTTGGCTGGGGATTTATCAGGCTGCCAATTTAGCTTACAAATACTGAGGTAAAAATACTGAGCAAATAACGTGTGAACGAGGTCTAATACAGGAGGAGATGACATACAGATATATATGCTATATACAGGGGAGATGACACACAGATATATACTATATACAGGAGAGATGACACACAGGTATAGACTATATACAGGAGGAGATGACACACAGGTATATACTATATACAGGGGAGATGACACACACATATATACTATATACAGGGGAGATGACACACAGGTACATACTATATACAGGGGAGATGACACACAGATATATACTATATACAGGAGGAGATGACACAGGTATATACTATATACAGGGGAGATGACACACACATATATACTATATACAGGGGAGATGACACACAGGTATATACTATATACAGGAGATGACAAACAGGTAAATACTATATACAGGGGAGATGACACAGATATATACTATATACAGGAGGAGATGAGACTCAGGTATATACTATATACAGGGGAGATGACACACGTATATACTATATACAGGAGGAGATGACACACAGATATATACAATATACAGGAGCAGATGACACACAGGTATATACTATATACAGGAGATGACACACAGGTATATACTATATACAGGAGGAGATGACATACAGGTACATACTATATACAGGAGGAGATGTGTTATGATCCTAGTGGCTGAGGATCAAAAAACAGACTAGCTAAGTTAATGAACATAGACACGAGCTCTAGGGAGGTAGTAACTGGACTGACCGCAAACCTGATCCTAACCAAACACACTAAAGGTAGCCGGTGAACGTGCCTATAATCCTGGATGTCTCGACGCAGCCTGAGAAACTATCTACTCCTGGAGGGAAAATAAGACCTCACTTGCCTCAGAGAAATCACCCCAAAGATATAGGAAGCCCCCAACAAATAATAACGGTGAGGTAAGGGGAAAACACAAACGTAGAAATGAAAACATATTCAGCAAATGAGGCCCGCTAATACTAGATAGCAGAAGACAGATAGGGAACTGTGCGGTCAGTAAAAAACCCTATGCAAAATATCCACACTGAGAATACAAGAACCACCACACCAACTAACGGTGTGAGGGGAGAAACTCAGCCCCCTAGAGCTACCAGCAAGCAAGGATATCACATATTAGCAAGCTGGACAAGAAACAAAAATAAACCAAGAAACATATGAACACTGATGGTCAAAAAATGAACCAAGCAAAACTTAGCTTCTCTTGAAGAGACTGATAACGAAGGACTGCAGGAGAACTCCAAAATAGCACTGAAGACATTGACAGCAGGCAACAACTGAGAGTCCAGGTGAACTAAATAGGAAACCAGCTAACAGATAACGAGACAGCTGATCCAGCCTCAGACCTGCAGAATGACACAAAGAGCCACCAGAGGGAGCCCAAAGACAGCACTCACACAGTACCAGTTGTGAACACAAGAGGGAACCCAAAAACAGAGTTCACAACAGAGATGACTTACAGGTATATACTATATACAGGAGGAGATGACACACGTATATACTATATACAGGAGGAGATGACATACAGGTATATAGTATATACAGAAGAGATGACATACAGGTATATACTATATACAGGAGGAGATGACACATAGGTATATAGAATATACAGGAGGAGATGACATACAGCAGGTATATACTATTTACAGGGGAGATGACATACAGGTATATACTATATACAGGAGATGACATACAGGTGTATACTATATATAAGGGAGATGATAAACATGTATATACTGAGGGGAAAATGAGAGGTGTGAGGTTAAAATGAGGGGTGTGAGGTGAAAATGAAAAGGTGTGAGTGCAAAATGAGAGGAGTGAGGGAAAATAGTGGAGTGATTGGAAAATAACAGATGTGAGGTCGAAATGACAAGTGTTAGGGGGGAATGAGAGGAGTGAGGGGGGAATGAGAGGAGTGAGGGGGAAAATAAGAGGAGTGAGGGGAAAATGAGAGATGTGAGGGGGGAAATGAGAGGCGTGATGGGAAAATAAGAGAAGTGAGGTGCTATAACTAACCACAGATATTTACTATGCCCAGGCAACGCCGGGCTCTTCAGCTAGTATGACATATAGATGTCTGCAATGAATGGGGACAAGGCCGTCCCCACTGAGGTGCCCTGTTTTGTAGATAATAGGAGCCATTAAAAGAAAAAAAATTATTTTGGAGCAGGATATTAAAGGGAACCTGTCACCCCCAAAACCGATGGTGTGGTAAGCTCACAATCTTCAGGGGCTTATATACAGCATTCTGTAATGCTGTAGATAAGCCGCCGATGTTACTTGAAAGAGGAGAAAAAGACGTTAGATTATACTCACCCAGGGACGGTCCCGCTCCGATGGGTGTCTCAGGTCCGGTACAGCGCCTCCCATCTTCTTACGATGACGTCCTCTTCTGGTCTTCATGCTGCGGCTCCGGCGCAGGCGTACTTTGTCTGTCCTGTTAAGGGCAGAGCAAAGTACTGCAGTGCACCAGGAAAGGTCAGAGAGGCACGGCGCCTTTGCACTGCAGTACTTTGCTCTGCCCTCAACAGGGCAGACAAAGTACACCTGCGCCGGAGCCGCAGCGTGAAGACAAGAAGAGGATGTCATGGAATGAAGATAGGAGGCGCCGGAGCGGACCTGAGACACCCACTTGACCGGACCGCAGCGGGACCGCCCCTGGGTGAGTATAATCTATCCTCTTTTTCTCCTCTTTCAGGTAACATCGGGGGCTTATCTACAGCATTACAGAATGCTGTTGATAAGCCCCTGATGCCGGTGGGCTTAGCTCATCTTCGATTTTGGGGGTGACAGGTTCCCTTTAATGGCTGTACCTAAAAATGTCTGCATTTCAGCTGAATAATTGCTGTAGACCTGCAAGTGATACCTCAGTATCGATGCTGGGGTAAAGACTAACTACATCGCAACCAAGTGTGACAGATAGAAGCTGCACTGTTGATTTAGAATCATCCAGCAACTATCGGGGTTAAAATGGTTATAGCAGACAGGGAGTGGTTAGCTCAGCCCCAGGGGATACTGGGAAAGGTGTGATTGTGTCTGGGTCTTCCAAGAGTAAGGGTACCTTCACACTGGTCGATTCTGCTACGATTACGACGCATTTGCGTCATATTCGACATCGCAGTACGAGCTCGTAGCCAGCGGTCACACTCTACGATGCTAACGCTTTTTCTGACGTAGTTGCGATGTGAACGTCACGCGTCGCAATCGTACGCTACCCTTCACACCGCCATAGTCCTACGACTCCGAGCGTGACGTATTACCAGCATGGGCGTGCTAAAACGTCACGCCCAATCAGGAGACAGGTATGCGGAAGCCCAACCCACGTAGTCGCATTACGAGCTCGTATGACCGCCGTCACATACTACGATTTCGACCGCCACAGCGGGACATTTACGACGAAAGAAAGTTCTGCTCTTTCTTTCACATCGTACGATGCTGGGCTGCGTCGCAAATCGTAACGCCATGTCACACTTTGCAACCTCGGAACGAGGACGGATAAACGTCACAAATCGAACGCTCGTTCAGACTTTGATTGCACAGTGTGAAGGGGCCCTTAGGTGTGTGTTAGGGTATGTGTCCACGTTCAGGATTGCATCAGGATTTGGTCAGGATTTTTCATCAGTTTTTGTAAGCCAAAACCAGGAGTGGAACAATTAGAGGAAAAGTTGTTATGATCCTTAGTGGCTTAGGATCACAAATCTGACCAGCTAAGTAAGAACATAGGACGAGCTCTGGGGATGTGGTAACTGGACTGACCGCAATCCTGATCCTAACCGCACACACTATAGGCAGCCGTGGAACGTACCTAGAAATCCTAGACGTCTCTTCACAGCCTGAGAAACTAACTACCCCTAGAGGGAAATAAAGCCTCACTTGCCTCAGAGAAATAACCCCAAAGTATAGAACAGCCCCCCACAAATAATAACGGTGAGTAAAGGAGAAAGCACAAACGCAGTTATGAAAACAGATTCAGCAAAGGAGGCCCACTAATCACTAGATAGACAGAGGACAGCAAAGAGTCTATGCGGTCAGTACAAAACCCTATCCAAAAATATCCACGCTGAGGATGCAAGAACCCCCACACCAACTAACGATGTGAGGGGAGCACCTCAGCACCCCAGAACTAACCAGCGAGCAAAAAATCACATAAAAGCAAGCTGGACTGAACTCATAATATACTGAGAAACGTTTTCAAGGAAACCATGAGCAAAATAAACAAGCAAACTTAGCTTCTCCTAGCAGAAGACTGGTCACAAGGAATATTCAGGAGAGCAATGAATCAGGACTGAATACACCGACAGCAGGCGACAAGTGAAAGTCCAGCTGGATTAAATAGGCCCCGCATAGCAGGAAATTGAAACAGCTGAACCCAGCCAAGACCCGCCATATCGCTAAAGGCCACCAGAGGGAGCCCAAGAACAAATTCACAACAGTACCCCCCCCTTAAGGAGGGGTCACCGAACCCTCACCAGGGCTCCCAGGCCGATCAGGACGAGCCAAATGAAAGGCACGAACCAAATCGGCCGCATGGACATCGGAGGCGACAACCCAGGAATTATCCTCCTGACCATAGCCCTTCCACTTAACCAAGTACTGAAGCTTCCGTCTCGAAATACGAGAATCCAAGATCTTCTCCACCACATACTCCAACTCCCCCTCGACCAAGACCGGAGCAGGAGGATCAACAGAAGGGACCACAGGCACCACATATCTCCGCAACAATGACCGATGGAACACATTATGAATGGCAAACGATGTAGGAAGGTCCAAACGAAATGACACAGGGTTGAGGATTTCCAAAATCTTATAAGGACCGATGAAATGAGGCTTGAACTTAGGAGAGGAAACCTTCATCGGGACATAACGAGAAGACAACCATACCAAATCCCCCACACAAAGTCGGGGACCCACACAGTGACGGCGGCTGGCAAAGCGCTGAGCCTTCTCTTGGGACAAGGTCAAATTGTCCACCACATGGTTCCAAATCTGCTGCAACCTATCCACCACAGAATCCACCCCAGGGCAGTCAGAAGGCTCAACCTGACCCGAGGAAAAACGAGGATGAAAACCAGAATTGCAAAAGAAAGGTGAAACCAAAGTAGCAGAACTAGCCCGATTATTGAGGGCGAACTCAGCCAATGGCAAAAAGGTCACCCAATCATCCTGATCAGCAGAAACAAAACATCTCAAATAAGCCTCCAAGGTCTGATTAGTTTGTTCGGTTTGACCATTCGTCTGAGGATGGAAGGCCGACGAAAAAGACAATTCAATGCCCATCTTAGCACAAAAGGACCGCCAAAATCTGGACACAAACTGGGATCCTCTATCAGACACAATGTTCTCCGGAATACCATGTAAACGAACCACATTCTGAAAAAACAGTGGCACCAAATCGGAAGAGGAAGGCAGTTTAGGCAAGGGTACCAAATGGACCATTTTAGAAAAACGATCACAAACCACCCAGATGACAGACATCTTCTGAGAGACAGGAAGATCCGAAATAAAATCCATGGAAATATGCGTCCAAGGCCTCTTCGGGACAGGCAAAGGCAAAAGCAATCCACTGGCCCGAGAACAGGAAGGCTTGGCCCGAGCACAAATCCCACAGGACTGCACAAAGGAACGCACATCCCGCGACAAAGAAGGCCACCAAAAGGACCTCGCCACCAAATCCCTGGTACCAAAAATCCCAGGATGACCCACCAACACCGAAGAATGCACCTCGGAAATAACTCTACTGGTCCATCTGTCCAGAACAAACAATCTCTCCGGTGGACAACGGTCAGGTCTATTGGCCTGAAACTCCTGCAACACCCGTCACAGATCAGGAGAGATGGCAGACAAAATCACCCCTGTTATGACCCCAGTGGACAGGGTCTCAGAGGAACGTGTAAGTCTGCAAGATACAAAAATCCAGCTCATAGGGCTGTGGTAACTGGGTTGACCAAATAGCTACTCCTAACGCCAACACTAGAAGTAGCCGGGGATCATGCCTACGGTCATCGCTAGATGACTCGCGCCAGCCGGAGAATCTAACTACCCCTAGGAGAAGAAAACAAAGACCTCTCTTGCCTCCAGAGAAAGGGACCCCAAAGCAAGATACAAGCCCCCCACAAATAATAAAGGTGAGGTAAGAGGAAATGACAAACACAGAAATGAACCAGGTTCAGCAAAGAGAGGCCAGCTTACTAATAGCAGAATATAGCAAGATAACTTATCTGGTCAACAAAAACCCTATAAAAATCCACGCTGGAGATTCAAGAACCCCCGAACCGTCTAACGGTCCGGGGGGAGAACACCAGCCCCCTAGAGCTTCCAGCAAAGATCAGGATACAGATAGGAACAAGCTGGACAAAAATACCAAACAAAACAAAAGCAAAAAGCAAAGAAGCAGACTTAGCTTGAAAAACAGGAACCAGGATCAGAGGACAAGAGCACAACAGATTAGCTCTGATTTCAACGATGCCAGGCATTGAACTGAAGGTCCAGGGAGCTTATATAGCAACGCCCCTGAACTAACAGCCCAGGTGAGGATATAGGAAAAGACAGACGCTCCAGAGTCAAATCACTAATGACCACTAGAGGGAGCAAAAAGCAAAATCACAACAGTACCCCCCCCCTTAGTGAGGGGTCACCGAACCCTCACCACGACCACCAGGGCGATCAGGATGAGCGGCATGAAAGGCACGAACTAAATCGGCCGCATGAACATCAGAGGCGACCACCCAGGAATTATCTTCCTGACCATAGCCCTTCCACTTGACCAGGTACTGAAGCCTCCGCCTGGAGAGACGAGAATCCAAGATCTTCTCCACCACGTACTCCAACTCGCCCTCAACCAACACCGGAGCAGGAGGCTCAGCAGAAGGAACCACAGGCACAACGTACCGCCGCAACAAGGACCTATGAAACACGTTCTGGATAGCAAACGACACAGGTAGATCCAGGCGAAAGGATACAGGATTAAGAATTTCCAATATCTTGTAAGGACCAATAAAACGAGGTTTAAATTTGGGAGAGGAAACCTTCATAGGAACAAAGCGGGAAGAAAGCCACACCAAATCCCCAACACGTAGTCGGGGACCCACACCGCGGCGGCGGTTGGCAAAGCGCTGAGCCCTCTCCTGTGACAACTTCAAGTTGTCCACCACAAGATTCCAGATCCGCTGCAACCTATCCACCACAGAATCCACCCCAGGGCAGTCAGAAGGTTCCACATGACCCGAAGAAAAACGAGGGTGGAAACCAGAGTTGCAGAAAAACGGCGAAACCAAGGTGGCGGAACTAGCCCGATTATTAAGGGCAAACTCAGCTAACGGCAAGAAGGTCACCCAATCGTCCTGATCAGCAGAGACAAAACACCTCAAATAAGCCTCCAAAGTCTGATTAGTTCGCTCCGTCTGTCCATTAGTCTGAGGATGGAAAGCAGACGAAAACGACAAGTCAATGCCCATCCTACTACAAAAGGATCGCCAGAATCTGGAAACGAACTGGGATCCTCTGTCTGACACAATATTCTCAGGGATGCCGTGCAAACGAACCACGTTCTGGAAAAACACAGGAACCAGATCGGAAGAGGAAGGCAGTTTAGGCAAAGGAACCAAATGGACCATCTTGGAGAAGCGATCACATATCACCCAGATAACAGACATGCCCTGAGACACCGGAAGATCAGAAATGAAATCCATGGAGATATGTGTCCAAGGTCTCTTAGGGACAGGCAAGGGCAAGAGCAACCCGCTGGCACGAGAACAGCAAGGCTTAGCTCGAGCACAAGTCATTCCGGCGTCTATGAATTTTCCTCTCATTTCTAGTCAGGATTCTATCACATTGCATCAAATCAGGTGTCCGTTCAGACAACACCATGAGGGAATTTGCGGTTTTTCTATCACATTGCATCACATCAGGTGTCTGTTCAGACAACAACATGAGGGAATTTGCGGTTTTGCGCTCCCGCAACCGCCGGTCAATTTGAATAGCCAGGGACATGGTATCATTCAGACCTGTGGGAATGGGAAAACCCACCATAACATTCTTAATGGCCTCAGAAAGGCCATTTCTAAAATTAGCGGCCAGTGCACACTCGTTCCAATGTGTCAGCACGGACCATTTCCGAAATTTTTGGCAATACACCTCAGCCTCGTCCTGGCCCTGAGACATAGCCAGCAAGGCTTTCTCTGCCTGAATCTCAAGATTGGGTTCCTCATAAAGTAAACCGAGCGCCAGAAAAAACGCATCAATATCAGCCAATGCCGGATCTCCTGGCGCCAACGAAAAAGCCCAATCCTGAGGGTCACCCCGTAAGAATGAAATAACAATTTTTACTTGTTGAGCAGAGTCTCCAGACGAACAAGGTTTCAGGGACAAAAATAATTTACAATTATTCCTGAAATTCCTAAACTTAAATCGGTCTCCTGAAAACAGTTCAGGAATCGGAATCTTGGGTTCAGACCTAGGATTTCTGGTAACATAATCTTGTATACCCTGCACACGAGCGGCAAGCTGGTCCACACTTGTAATCAAGGTCTGGACATTCATGTCTGCAGCAAGCTTAAGCCACTCTGAGGTAAAGGGGAAAAGAAAAAAAAAAATGAGAGAGGGAAAAAAAAAAACTCAAAATTTTCTTTCTTATAATCCCACTTCTGCAATGCATTAAACATTTAATACTGTCCTGGCATACTGTTATGACCCCAGTGGACAGGGTCTCAGAGGAACGTGTAAGTCTGCAAGATACAAAAATCCAGCTCATAGGGCTGTGGTAACTGGGTTGACCAAATAGCTACTCCTAACGCCAACACTAGAAGTAGCCGGGGATCATGCCTACGGTGATCGCTAGATGACTCGCGCCAGCCGGAGAATCTAACTACCCCTAGGAGAAGAAAACAAAGACCTCTCTTGCCTCCAGAGAAAGGAACCCCAAAGCAAGATACAAGCCCCCCACAAATAATAACGGTGAGGTAAGAGGAAATGACAAACACAGAAATGAACCAGGTTCAGCAAAGAGAGGCCAGCTTACTAATAGCAGAATATAGCAAGATAACTTATCTGGTCAACAAAAACCCTATAAAAATCCACGCTGGAGATTCAAGAACCCCCGAACCGTCTAACGGTCCGGGGGGAGAACACCAGCCCCCTAGAGCTTCCAGCAAAGGTCAGGATACAGATAGGAACAAGCTGGACAAAAATACCAAACAAAACAAAAGCAAAAAGCAAAGAAGCAGACTTAGCTTGAAAAACAGGAACCAGGATCAGAGGACAAGAGCACAACAGATTAGCTCTGATTTCAACGATGCCAGGCATTGAACTGAAGGTCCAGGGAGCTTATATAGCAACGCCCCTGAACTAACGGCTCAGGTGAGGATATAGGAAAAGACAGACGCTCCAGAGTCAAATCACTAATGACCACTAGAGGGAGCAAAAAGCAAAATCACAACACACCCCCTCTTTGAGGACACCAGTCGGTTCAGAAACTTCCGGGGAGTCAGGTACAAAACTCGTAGAAAGGGCATCAGCCTTCACGTTTTTCGAACCCGGAAGATATGAAACCACAAAATTGAAACGAGAGAAAAACAGCGACCATCGAGCCTGTCTCGGATTCAACCGTTTGGCAGACTCGAGATAAGTCAAATTCTTGTGATCCGTCAAGACCACCACACGATGCTTGGCTCCCTCAAGCCAATGTCGCCACTCCTCAAATGCCCACTTCATTGCCAACAACTCTCGATTACCAACATCATAATTCCGCTCGGCAGGCGAAAACTTTCTTGAAAAGAAAGCACATGGTCTCATCACAGAGCTATCAGAGCTTTTCTGCGACAAGACAGCCCCTGCTCCAATCTCAGAAGCATCAACCTCGACCTGAAACGGAAGAGAGACATCGGGCTGGCGCAAGACAGGAGCCGAAGAAAACCAACGTTTCAGCTCATGAAAGGCCTCCACGGCCGCAGGGGACCAATTCGTCACATCAGAACCCTTTTTGGTCAAATCCGTCAAAGGCTTAACCACACTAGAAAAATTAGTGATGAAGCGACGGTAAAAATTAGCAAAACCCAAGAACTTCTGAAGACTCTTCACAGATGTAGGTTGAGTCCAGTCATGAATAGGCTGGACCTTGACTGGATCCATCTCAATAGCAGAAGGAGAAAAAATAAAGCCCAAAAAGGAAACCTTCTGGACTCCAAAGAGACATTTAGAGCCCTTCACAAACAAGGCATTGGCACGCAGGACCTGAAATACCATCCTGACCTGCTTCACATGAGACTCCCAATCATCAGAAAAGACCAAAATATCATCCAGGTACACAATCATAAATCTATGCAGATACTCTCGGAAGATGTCGTGCATGAAGGACTGAAACACAGAGGGGGCATTAGAAAGCCCAAAAGGCATCACCAAGTACTCAAAATGGCCTTCGGGCGTATTAAATGCTGTTTTCCATTAATCGCCCTGCTTTATGCGCACAAGATTATACGCACCTCGAAGATCTATCTTGGTGAACCAACTGGCCCCCCTAATCCGGGCAAACAGATCGGACAACAGTGGCAAGGGGTACTGAAATTTGACCGTGATGTTATTTAGAAGGCGATAATCTATACAGGGTCTCAGAGAACCATCCTTCTTGGCCACAAAAAAGAACCCCGCACCCAAAGGAGACGAGGACGGGCGAATATGTCCCTTCTCCAAGGACTCCTTTATATAACTCCGCATATCGGCATGTTCTGGTACAGATAAATTAAAAAGTCGTCCCTTATATAACTTACTACCAGGAACCAGGTTTATGGCACAATCACAATCCCTATGAGGAGGTAAGGCACTGGATTTGGGCTCATTAAATACATCCTGGTAGTCCGACAAAAATTCAGGGACTTCAGAAGGAGTAGAAGAAGCAATTGACACCAAAGGAGCATCGCCATGAATTCCCTGGCAACCCCAACTTGACACAGACATAGCTTTTCAATCCAGGACTGGGTTATGATCCTGCAGCCATGGCAGACCCAATACGACAACATCATGCAAATTATGTAGCACCAGAAAGCGAATCACCTCCTGATGTGCAGGAGCCATGCACATGGTCAATTGAGTCCAGTACTGAGGTTTATTCTTGGCCAATGGTGTAGCGTCAATTCCCTTTAGTGGAATAGGGATTGTAAAGGCTCCAAGATAAAACCACAGCGCCTGGCAAATGACAAATCCATCAAATTCAGGGCAGTACCTGAATCCACAAAAGCCATAACTGAGTAGGATGACAGAGAGCAAATCAAGGTAACAGACAAAATGAATTTAGGTTGTACAGTACCAATGGTGACAGACTTAGCGAAGTTTTTTGTGCACTTAGAGCATGCTGAGATAACATGAGCAGAATCACCACAGTAAAAGCACAACCCGTTCTGACGTCTGTAGTTTTGCCGTTCAACTCTGGTCAGAATCCTGTCGCATTGCATAGGCTCAGGCTTCTGCTCAGAAAGTACCGCCAGATGGTGCACAGGTTTGCGCTCCCGCAAACGCCGATCAATCTGAATGGCCAAAGACATTGACTCATTCAGACCCGCAGGCGTGGGGAACCCCACCATAACATCTTTAAGGGCTTCAGAAAGACCCTTTCTGAAAATCGCCGCCAGGGCGCACTCATTCCACTGAGTGAGCACTGACCACTTCCTAAACTTCTGACAATAAACCTCTGCTTCATCCTGACCTTGAGAGAGAGCCAGCAAAACTTTCTCTGCTTGGTCTACCAGATTTGGTTCCTCATAAAGCACTCCAAGCGCCAGAAAAAACGCATCAACATTTAGCAGTGCAGGATCTCCTGGTGCCAGAGAGAATGCCCAATCTTGAGGGTCGCCACGTAACAAAGAAATAACAATTTTAACTTGCTGAACAGAGTCACCAGATGAGCGAGGTCTCAAAGAAAGGAATAACTTACAATTATTCTTAAAGTTCAAAAACCTAGATCTATCTCCGGAGAACAGCTCAGGAATAGGTATTTTAGGCTCTGACATAGGACTGCGGATTACATAATCCTGAATGCCCTGTACCCTTGCAGTGAGATGATCCACACTAGAAGACAGACTCTGAATGTCCATAACAGTAGCTGCATTCAGAACCACCCAGAGGTTAAGGGGAGGAGAGAAGCTAAACACAGTGCAGAGGGAAAAAAAAAAAAAATGACCTTAGGATTTCTCTTCTCCCTCTTTTGCTGCATTAACACTTTCTGGCCTGCTGTACTGTTATGATCCTTAGTGGCTTAGGATCACAAATCTGACCAGCTAGGTAAGAACATAGGACGAGCTCTGGGGATGTGGTAACTGGACTGACCGCAATCCTGATCCTAACCGCAATCCTGATCCTAACCGCACACACTATAGGCAGCCGTGGAACGTACCTAGAAATCCTAGACGTCTCTTCACAGCCTGAGAAACTAACTACCCCTAGAGGGAAATAAAGCCTCACTTGCCTCAGAGAAATAACCCCAAAGTATAGAACAGCCCCCCACAAATAATAACGGTGAGTAAAGGAGAAAGCACAAACGCAGTTATGAAAACAGATTCAGCAAAGGAGGCCCGCTAATCACTAGATAGACAGAGGACAGCAAAGAGTCTATGCAGTCAGTACAAAACCCTATCAAAAATATCCACGCTGAGGATGCAAGAACCCCCACACCAACTAACGATGTGAGGGGAGCACCTCAGCACCCCAGAACTAACCAGCGAGCAAAAAATCACATAAAAGCAAGCTGGACTGAACTCATAATATACTGAGAAACGTTTTCAAGGAAATCATGAGCAAAATAAACAAGCAAACTTAGCTTCTCCTAGCAGAAGACTGGTCACAAGGAATATTCAGGAGAGCAATGAATTAGGACTGAATACACCGACAGCAGGCGACAAGTGAAAGTCCAGCTGGATTAAATAGGCCCCGCATAGCAGGAAATTGAAACAGCTGAACCCAGCCAAGACCCGCCATATCGCTAAAGGCCACCAGAGGGAGCCCAAGAACAAATTCACAACAAAAAGTATAACAGAAACATATGCTCCACTTCTGCATTTATCACCCACTCCTGGTTTTGGCTTACAAATACTGATGAAAAATCCTGACCAAATCCTGATGCAATCCTGAATGTGGACACATACCCTAAGAGTCTCCTGTCTGTATAGACCAGTATTGAAAGCTGTTTTCCGCTCATCCCCCTCTTTAACCCCATAAGCCCCAAGGGTGGTTTGCACGTTAATGACCGGGCCAATTTTTACAATTCTCATCACTGTCACTTTATGAGGCTATAACTCTGGAACACTTCAACGGATCTTGACAATTCTGACACTGTTTTCTCATGACATATTGTACTTCATGACAGTGGTAAAATTTATTTGATAATACCTGCGTTTATTTGTGAAAAAAACGGAAATTTGAAGAAAATTTTGAAAATGTCGCAATTTTCCAACTTTGAATTTTTATGCCCTAAAATCACAGAGATATGTCACACAAAATACTTAATAAGTAACATTTCCCACATGTCTACTTTACATCAGCACAATTTTGGAACCAAAATTTTTTTTTGTTAGGGAGTTATAAGGGTTAAAATTTGACCAGCAATTTCTAATTTTTAAAACACCTTTTTTTTTTTTAAAGGACCACATCACATTTGAAGTCATTTTGAGGGGTCTATATGATAGAAAATAACCAAGTGTGACACCATTCTAAAAACTGCACCCCTCAAGGTGCTCAAAACCGCATTCAAGATGTTTATTAACCCTTCAGGTGTTTCACAGGAATTTTTGGAATGTATTAAAAAAAATGAGTATTTAACTTTTTTTCACAAAAAATTTACTTCAGCTCCAATTTGTTTTATTTTACCAAGGGTAACAGGAGAAGAAAATGGACCCCAAAAGTTGTTGTACAATTTGTCCTGAGTACGCTGATACCCCATATGTGGGGGGGGGAACCACTGTTTGGGCGCATGGCAGAGCTCGGAAGCGAAGGAGCGCCATATGACTTTTCAATGCAAAATTGACTGGAACTGAGATGGGAAGTCATGTTGCGTTTGGAGAGCCACTTATGATGTGCCTAAACATTGAAACCCCCCACAAGTGACACCATTTTGGAAAGTAGACCCCCTAAGGAACTTATCTAGATGTGTGTTCAGCACTTTGACCCACCAGGTGCTTCACAGAAGTTTATATATTTTTTTTTTTAAATGATCTTTTCGCCCCAATTTTTTATTATCCCAAAGGTAAGAGAAGAAATTGGACCCCAAAAGTTGTTGTGCAATTTGTCCTGAGTACTCTGATACCCCATATGTGTGGGTAAACCACTGTTTGGGCGCATGGCAGAGCTTGGAAGGGAAGGAGCGCGATTTGACTTTTAAATGCAAAATTGACTGGAATTGAGATGGGATGCCATGTTGCATTTGGAGAGCCCCTGATGTGCCTAAACATTGAAACCCCCCACAAGTGATACCATTTTGGAAAGTAGACCTCACTAAGGAACTTATACAGAGGTGGTGTTAAAAATTCTTTTTTTTTTCCACAAAAAATATTTTTTAGCCCCCAGTTTTGTATTTTCCCAAGGGTATCAGGAGAAATTGGACCCCAAAAGTTGTCCAATTTGTCCTGAGTACGCTGATACTCCATATGTGGGGGGAACCACCGTTTGGGCACATGGCAGAGCTCGGAAAGGAAGGAGCACCGTTTGGAATGCAGACTTAGATGGAATGGTCTGCAGGTGTCACATTGCGTTTGCAGAGCCCCTAATGTACCTAAACAGTAGAAACCCCCCACAAGTGACCCCATATTGGAAACTAGACCACCCAAGGAACTCATCTAGATGTGTTGTCAGAACTTTGAACCCCCAAGTGTTTCACTACAGTTTATAACGCAGAGCCGTGAAAATAAAAAATCATTTTTTTTCCACAAAAATTATTTTTTAGCCCCCAGCTTTGTATTTTTCAAAGGGTAACAGGAGAAATTGGACCCCACAAGTTGTTGTCCAATTTGTCCTGAGTACGCTAATACCCCATATGTTGGGGTAAACCCGTTTGGGCACACGGGAGAGCTTGGAAGGGAAGGAGCACTATTTTACTTATTCAACGCAGAATTGGCTGGAATTGAGATCAGACGCCATTTCGCCTTTGGAGAGCCCTGATGCGCATAAACAGTGGAAACCCCCAATTCTAACTGAAACCCTAACCCAAACACACCCCTAATCCCAACCACACCCCTAACCCCAACACACCCCTAACCCTAATCCCAACCCTAACCACACCCCTAACTCCAACACACCCCTAACTGTTATGAACTGGTGGCCTAGGAGCGGCATGAGACGTACTCTGGAGAATGTGGTAACTGTACTGACCGCAGACCCTGGACTTAGCACCGCAACTAGAAGTAGCCGTGGGATGTACCTACCAATCCTAGACACCTCGACACAGCCGGAGGACTAATTAACCCTATAGATAGAAAAGGGAAAACTATCTTGCCTCAGAGAAAATTCCCAAAGGATAGGCAGCCCCCCACAAATATTGACTGTGAGAGGAGAGGAAAAAAACATACACAGGCTGAAAACAGAATTTAGCAAAGGAGGCCAATCTAGCTAGATAGAAAAGATAGGACAGAGAACTATTCGGTCAGTATTAAAATACTAAGAAATGTCCACCACAGATAATACAAAAAAAACTCCACATCTAACTAAAGACATAGAGGGTAAATCTGCCTCTCCAGAGATTCCAGCTTAGCTGCATAAATCCTTACACAGATTAAGCTGGACAAGAAAAAACATGAAATGCACTGAACAATGAGGCCCACAACAAGTGGGCAGAAAAACAAGCGGACTTATCTTGAAGAAATGAACTGCAAGCAGGAGCGACCAGGAAGGGATGTGAATCCTCCAGAACAATGAACAACTGGCACTCACTAAAGGGTGAAGCCAGACTAAATAGCCCCGTCCGAAGTGGACGCACCTGATGACTGCTGTGAAGGATAAACAGCAGCACTACCACTTATAACCACCGGAGGGAGCCCAAGAGCAGAACCCACAACAGAATTCACAACACCTAACCCTAATCCCAACCATAACCCTAACCACACCCCTAACCCCAACACACCCCTAACCCTAATCCCAACCCTAACCACACCCCTAACTCCAACACACCCCTAACCCTAATCCCAACCATAACCCTAACCACATCCCTAACCCTGACACACCCCTAACCCTAATCCCAACTGCAAATGTAATCCAAACCCTAACTTTAGCCCCAAGCCTAACCCTAACTTTAGCCCCAACCCTAACTGTAGCTCTAACCCTAACTTTAGCCCCAACCCTAACCCTAACTTTAGCCCCAGCCCTAACCCTAACTTTAGCCCCAACCCTAACCCTAAATTTAGCCACAACCCTAACTGTAGCCCTAACCCTAGCCCCAACCCTAACCCTAGCCCTAACCCTAATCCTAACCCTAATGGGAAAATGGAAATAAATACATTTTTTTTATTTTATTATTTTTCCCTAACTAAGGGGGTGATGAAGGGGGGTTTTATTTACTTTTATAGTGGGTATTTTATCGGATTTTTATGATTGGCAGCTGTCACACACTAAAAGACTCTGTTTGTTGCAAAAAAAATAGTTTTTGCATCTCCACATTTTGAGAGCTATAATTTTTCCATATTTTGGTCCACAGAGTCATGTGAGGTCTTGTTGTTTGCAGGAGGAGTTGACGTTTCTATTGGTATCATTTTCGAGCACGTGACATTTTTTTATCGCTTTTTATTCCGATTTTTGTGAGGCAGAATGACCAAAAACCAGCTATTCATGAATTTCTTTTTTTGGGGGGGGCGTTTATACCATTCAACGTTTGGTAAAATTGATAAATAAAGCAGTTTTATTCTTCGGGTCAGAATGATTACAGTGATACCTCATTTATATCATTGTTTTATGTTTTGGCGCTTTTATACGATAAAAACTATTTTATAGAAAAAATAATTATTTTTGCATGCGCTTTATTCTGAGGACTGTAACTTTTTTATTTTTTTGCTGAAGATGCTGTATGGCAGCTCGTTTTTTGTGGGACAAGATGATGTTTTCAGCGGTACCATGGTTATTTATATCCGTCTTTTTGATCGCGTGTTATTCCACTTTTTGTTCGGCGGTGTGATAATAAAGCATTGTTTTTTTGCCTCGTTTTTTTTTTTACGGCGTTCACTGAAGGGGTTAACTAGTGGGATAGTTTTATAGGTGGGGTCGTTACGGACGCGGCGACACTAAATATGTGTACTTTTATTTTTTCATTATTTAGCTAAAGAAATGTATTTATTATTATTAGTATTTATTAGTAATTTTTTTATTTAGGAATTTTTTTATTTTTTAGTCTTTATTTTTTTTTTACACATCTAAATTTTTTTTTTAACTTTATAACGTTGTCCCAGGGGGTGACATCCCACTATAGGGTCAGATCGCTGATCTGACACTTTGCACAGCACTGTGTCAGATCAGCGATCTGACAAGCAGGGCTGCAGGCTTACCAGCGCCTGCTCTGAGCAGGCGCTTGTAAGCCACCTCCCTGCAGGACCTGAAAGTAGCCCCGCGGCCATTTTGGATCCGGGGCCTGCAGGGAGGAAACGCACGGTACAAGGTGAGCACATCGCCTTGTACTTAGGGTCTCAGGGAAGCACGCAGGGAGCCCCCTCCCTGTGCGATGCTTCCCTATGCATCCGGAATGCTGCGATCGCAGTGTTTCGGGGGTTAATGTGCCGGGAGCGGTCCATGGGCGACCCATTCCTTGCGAATAGACCCACCGACGATCCTAGGTTAATCTCATGCGAACAACTATAGATAAGGGGAAGAGGTACCCTAAAAGAACTAAGGACTGGGTACAAAAATGGGTCACCTCCTAGTAGAAAACACAAAGAAGGCTGCAGAAACCAATAGAAAACAGAAACTAAGGCTAGCAGAACCAGAGGTACCAGCACTGCACAAATAACACACACAGAACACTAAGCAAAGTACTAAGCTAGAGCTCAAGCAGGTTAACACTGTTGTCCAGCAAGGACTGAAAGGCAGGTTCTGGTTAATAAAGAGTGAAACAAACACCTGACCCAAGTCAAACCCAGCACCAGAGGAAAAAGACCAGCAGCCAGAACTTCACAAGAAAATGGCGGATAGTAACAAACTAAACAGATTCTAACAGCTTGAGTAAAATACCCCTGTCTCAAGGGTGTAGAATCGATGGCCGTTATGGGTATAGATCTGGACAGTCCATAAAGAAGAAAGCGGATTGGCACATACCGTCCCGTGCAACAAAATCCTTTATCCTTTACATTGCACTTCAACAGGTCATAAACAGCTGTGCATTCGTCCTGCCTCTCTCCCATGGTATATAGATCTGGACAGTGTGTGTGGTCTGAGATCCTGGACCTGGAGGAACCTAGTGTCGATCAAGTTAAACCCAGAAATGCAGAAATAACCACCTTATTGTAGCCCAGATTGATTTCAGCCAGCAAAATAAATTGTGTCCTCGCCATGGAGGAGATATGTACACCCGGGTTGCTAACCTCCCCGCAATCTGGGCTCCTTAGTTTTCTGGCGTCTGTTTACTGTGAGATAGGGAAGGACATGTGCCCATGAAATAGCCCTTTATACTACAGTAAAAATATACTCCCCTTTGCATCGAACAACAGACTGCTTTCCAGAATGAGTTGCCCCACCCAACTGCATGGGTTCCTCAGATGACTCAGAATAGGTTTCCCTTGGCCCCGAATCTGCCGCACATTGGGGTGTCTCTTTATGTCTCTGGCGAAGACGGCGATCCACTCAGATAGACAGAGACATGGCCTCCTCAAAGGAAACTGGAGTCTCATACAGGGCTAAGGCATCCTTCACCCTTACTGATAGCCACTCACAGGACTGTCTATCGAGTGCAGGGTCATTCCACTTAGTGTCCGTGGACCACCTCCCAAACTCAGACATACTCCTCCACCAGCTGGTCTCCCTGCTGGAGCTGATGTAGTGTGGACTCAGCCAGGGAGATGCGGTCAGGGTCATTGTATACATTAAACAGCACCAGAAAAAATTCCTCCACTGTCTGGAGAGACTGGGAGTCAGATAGCAGAGAGAATGCCCATGCTTGGGGGTCACCCTGAGGGAGCGAGATTATTATCCCCACCCTTTGCTCCTTGGTTCCTAAAGTATAGTTTACAGGCCTCCCTGAAAACAACAAACTTGCCACGCAACCCCGAGAACCTGTCAGGCAGAGCGATCTTGGCTCCACTAAGGGTTGCCTGGCAGTCATGGTCCCCAAACTTGATATGTTAGGATGCTGCAAAACAACAGGGCATAGATCTGCCACCTCAAGGCTGAGCTCATGCAGTTGCCCTGACAGAGTAGTGAAAGCATCCATACTGTTAGGGTATGTGCACACGTTGCGGATTTCTTGCAGAAATTTCCTGAAGAAAACCGGAAATTTTCTGCAAGAAATCCACATTTTTTTTTTTGCGTTTTTTTCGCGTTTTTTTAGCATTCTGCAAGCGTAATTAGCTTGCAGAATGCTAAAGTTTTCCAAGCGATCTGTAGCATCGCTTGGAAAACTGACTGACAAGTTGGTCACACTTGTCAAACATACTGTTTGACAAGTGTGACCAACTTTTTACTATAGATGCAGCTTATGCAGCATCTATAGTAAAAGATAGAATGTTTAAAAATAATAAAAAAAATAAAAAAAATGCTTATACTCACCCAGACATCTCATCAGCGGCGTCCGTTCGTCTTCCTATAGCTGGTGTGTGCGCACAGGACCTTCCGTGATGTCACGGTCACGTGAGCGGTCACATGACCGCTCACGACCAATCACAGGACAGTGACGTCATCGGCAAGGTCCTTCGCCGCACATCAGCTACAGGAACCGAAGCGACAGCGTGCAGTGGAGGCGGGAAGACATCGAGGGTGAGTATATCGCTATTTTTTATTTTAATTCTTATTTTTTGACCACTTATATGGTGCCCAGTGCGTGGAGGAGAGTCTCCTCTCCTCCACCCTGGGTACCAACCGCACATAATCTGCTTACTTCCCGCATGGTGTGCACAGCCCCGTGCGGGAAGTAAGCAGATCAATGGACCCCTAGGTGTGCGGAATCCCCTGCAATTCCGCATTTTAATGAACATGTTGCTTTTTTTTCCGCGATGCGATTTTTTCGCGGAAAAAAAGGCTACATTTGCACAAAAAATGCGGAATACACTTAAAATAATGGGAGGCATATGTAAGCGTTTTTTTCGCGTTTTTATCACGTTTTTATAGCGAAAAAACGCGAAAAATACTTAACGTGTGCACATGGCCTTAGGAGTTGAGTTCCCACCTCTGCACAGGGGGAATCTCAGGCCATCTCCGCTGTGGTCTCCCATTACTTCTCCTGCCGCAGTGGAGACTGCTCAGCAGAGATGTCAGACCCAGGATCTCACTCAGTCTGACTCTGTATAGAGAGTTACTACTGCTTTTCCAGCTTCTGCCATTGAAGTCAGTGCTGGGCAGCGGCGAGCAGATGCTTCTAGGACTAAGTCCTGCTTTTCTCGTTCTGAGCATGCCCAGAGTAAGATCTCTCAGTGGAGATCGAGGGTCACATGTTCAGATACTGCAGCTAAATCCATTGGTCCTCCAGGAAGGTCCTGAAGGTGCTCAGGCTCTCTAGCAGCCTCTCATTGGTCCTTCTAGGAGGGTCCTGTACTTGCTGCAGCTATTTAAGGCTCTCATCACCGCACGGCCATGCGCTAGTATTGAATCTGTTACGTGCATGCGCCAGTGTGGTCATTTATGTGTGTTCAGGGACTCGGCTGAAATAAGCCCCTAGAATGCCGGCACCTCCGGCGAGGAGATTGTGTGCATGGATTTAGGGCCCCAGATGAAATAAGCCCCTAGAATACCTGCTCCTCCGGTGAGGAGATTGTATGTTTGCATGACCACTGAATGCTCTCTGATGGGCACTTAACCTGTGCTCCTGTGAAGTCTAACAGGGCGCAGAGCTTCCCTTTATTGGCTACTCTGTAACAAAGCTAATCTATACCGCCAAATAGTGCCACCATTTACTAGCAGCTGGTTCCCCTGCACGGTGGACCCTGGGCTGCTAACACATCAATAATAATAAACATCTTTATTTACTCGGTGTGTTCCGCTAGCCCTAACACATACTGGATCAAAAAATGGTTTAGGTCAAAGCTAATGTCACAACTTGGTTGGCGGGTGTCTTGAGACCAGCGGCTCCTTCTCTATACCTAAGGCTAGGGGCATCCTAGCTCTTCATATGTCCAATTACTTCTGATGGTGAAGGTGCTTGGGCTACATACCTTGCCTTATTTCCTGAATCTGCCCTCAGTCTGTACCCTTCCCCCCCCAGGGAAGAGGGGAGTAGTGGTGTACCGTAATACACCAACCAGACAAACAAGTTAATACAAACAGGGATAACAAAAAATACCAAACATACAAATATGTTCACGCATATAACAGTGGAATGCTCTGGGGAGTGGATGATGGGTTAAACTAAAGTAGAAGAAAGGGAATTATAACACTCAAAACCTAGCAACAGTCACAGATAAATCCACCAACTGCCTTCTCCAATAACAACCAACAACCTCCAGCCATGCTGCATGAGCTATCTCTAGAGGACAATGAGTGCTAGCCAGGGCCCAGAATATATAGGAGATGGGAGTGGCTAACAGTGCACAGATGAGTGCCTTAGGCAATGTTCACACTTTGCGGTTTTTGCTGCGGATCCGCAGCGGATTTGACGCTGCGGATCCGCAGCAGTTTTCCATGCAGGGTACAGTACAATGTTACCCTATGGAAAACAAAAACCGCTGTGCCCACATTGCGGAAAATCCCGGAAAAAAACGCGCGGAATTGCTGCGGAAAAAAAGAAGCATGTCACTTCTTTCTGTGGATTCCGCAGCGGTTTTCAACATGCACCAATAGGAAAGTGCTGTTGAAAACCCGCAGAGGAATCCGCAGAAGAAACCGCAGGAAAATCCGCAGTGAAAATGGCAGCGGTTTTGCACTGCAGATTTTCCAATTCCGCAGCGGAAAAACCGCAGCAGATTCCGCAGCGTGTGCACGAGCCCTTAATGCTCCAGGAGCTCTCAACAGAGCAGATTAATCATTGCACTGCCTAAAGAAATTTACACCGTTTAATATGAAGGTGAAGTGCTTCTAATCAGTGCAGGAGCAGGAGAAATCAGATGCTGCGGTCTTCTGGCTCCTTTGTGTTGTGGAAAACCTGTGACAACACCGCCAAATGTGTCTCTCAGTGAGTGGGACCCCCCTGACCCTTTTCCCAACGCGATGCACTGCTCCCTCGGACTGAGGCCTATCTGGAGGCCTGAAGCCTTGGCCTCCCTTGCGGGCCATGTACACCAGGTGCACGGCCCCTGTGGAATACACAGGAGTGATCTGATTGCTCGAAGATACAGACCCGAAAGAACAAAATAGACAGGCGGAGCTAGAGAGACACAAAGCCAGCCTGGCCAATGATACCACACCCGACACCGCATATTTATCTGCCGCGTGTCCTCCTGCAGCAAAGACTGGACCCTGGGGGTTGTGGCGTAGCTTCTACTCCAGGTCTGCCTCTTCTGACATCATGGCTGCTGGTGAGTGACTGGATCAGCTTGGTTGCATCTCGTGTCCTGTATAGGTGCTCGCAGGGTGGGCGCTGTGGTTGAGGTTTCCCCTGTCGTTCACAGGGTTCGTCTGGCTTTAACCCTGACACAGGTATAGTGCAGTCTGAGGGCCTCAGGCGGTGAATCTCAGGAAGGCCTCTGCAGTGGTCATTTTCCTTTTTCCCCTAGGCTTCTTGTCCAGGAAGAACACCTTTGAACAAAATACGGTACTCCTCAGCCTCTTAGGTGCATAAGAGGGGTCACTTATAGCACCAACACCTGCTCCATCGGCCCTTCCCTCTCCCCTCCCTCTTTCTACATTGGACATCTTTTGCTACAACAAGTCTCCAGCATAAACAAGTGCTTCTCACAAAATTAGAATATAATCAAAAATTTTATTTATTTCAGTTCTTCAATGCAAAAAGTGAAACTCATATATTCTATTCTATAGAGTCATTACAAACAGAGTGATCTAATCAAGTGTTTATTTCTGTTAATGTTCATGATTATGGCTTACAGCCAATGAAAACCAAAAGTCATTATCTTAGTAAATTAGAATACTTTATAACACCAGCTTAAAAAATGATTTTAAAATCCGATAAGTTGGCCTACTGAAATGTATGCTAAGTAAATGCACTCAATACTTGGTCGGGGCACTTTTTGAATCAATTACTGCATCAATGCATCGTGGCATGGAGGCAATCAGCCTGTGGCACTGCTGAGGTGTTATAGAAGCCCAGGTTGCTTTGATAGCAGCCTCCAGCTCATCTGCATTGTTGGGTCTGGTGTCTCTCATCTTCCTATTGACAATACCCCATAGATTCTCTATGGGGTTAAGGTCAGGCGAGTTTCTTGGCCAATCAAACACAGTGATACTGTTGTTTGTAAACCAGGTATTGTTACTTTTGGCAGTGTGGACAGGTGCCAAGTCCTGCTGGAGAATTAAATTTCCGTCTCCAAAAGATTCATATCACCGCCACAAAATAACAACGTGGGATACAGCAAGCTGTTTCACATTTAGCAACAGAAAAAATTATAACTTTGTTTAATGTGCCTTAGGTCTGCAGACAGTTTTATATCACCACAGAAGTAAATGACAAGGTGGGATACAGCAGGCAGTTTAATATTTTTTTCACTAGCTACATGTGAATTAGAATGCTATATTCATGCATGGAGCACAATAGAAGCACTGCACAACATGTGCCCTGCTAGCATTCTTTGTGGACCTCAGTAATGTCCAAAAAGGAATTAAAAAAATGCTGGAAGGTAAATTTAACAGCCACACTGGACAGTAGCTCCCTACACTATCTGACTGATATACACCCGCCTAGCTAACTAGCTAAAATCTTGTTAACAGTGGCAGCTTCAGGAGCAGCCTCTCTGCTCTGTTATAGTGTCAAAATGGTGCTAAAACAAGATGTCTGTTATTTATATGGAGAGGGACATGTGATTTCAGCAGCCAATGACATAAGCCGTGGTGTCAGGACATTGTGGGTGTTTCCTGTGCCCTGATTGGCTAGCCACAATGTGCACACAAAGTTAGGAGAAAAAAATGACTGCTGTGCGGTGCTTACAAGAACGTCGCTCCTCTGAGCTCTGCAAACCCCCTCCTCTCAAACATGTGCCAAACTCTCATGATACACCACCATTATTGTTGCTAAAGTGCTGAAAATACTTTTGTGGCAACGCAAATATTTTCCCGTACTTTTACCGAATGTTAACAAACAGGATTTCCATGCATGTGTTGTGACTGTCATACAGCCGTGACACATGCAGCTGTGGCACCGATCAGCCGTCACTATCCAGGAAGCAGGGCTCCCTCTGCAGCTTATTTGGTAAGCGCTGTAGCTTGCCGAATAAGAGGGAACCCAAACAAATTTGCTCAACTCTACCTTCTGACCAGCGGGGATGATTTCACCGTCGATCAGAAGCGGTGTTTGCCAGGCTTTCATGCACATGACAGTGTGGGAAACACTGGATGTTCGGGCCCCCCATTCAAGTGAATGGGGTCCGGGGTTCGAGTACTGTTCTGGTGCCCGAACCCGAACTTTTTGTAACTGTTCGGCCTAACTCGTTGGACCCGAATATCCAGGTGTCCGACCATCTCTATTCGTGACAAGTTGGTGGCAGCTTTAGAGGTTTTCATGACACAGACTAATGGAAAAATCGCTCATCTCTATTTCCTAATCATCATTTAGTGTTGAGAATAGTTTCCCTTACTCTTCTAAAACTGTAACTGTTGGATTTTTTTTCTTATAAAACACTCAACCTCTATTCTAGGTTATAAAGTGCCTAGAACAAAAAATAAAATAAAAAGGGAGAAATAACAGAAAATACTTAAATGTTTTCCGTCTGTAGTTATTCTGATTTCCTGAGGTGAGGGGAGTAATTCATGGAGCACGTCAGCCTTTAAGCTGACCCCACATGTGAACACTTCTCTTTGCGTAACCCAGCTGTTTATAGAGGCTCATTTTTCTAGGATGACTTGGATTGGTCTATTGAACCACTTCACCCCGAAGCCTGTTTTCACCTTTCTGACCAGGCCAAATCTTACAATTCTGACCAGTCACTTTATGTGGTTATAACTCTGCAACGCTTCAACGGATCCCGCTGATTCTGAGAATGTTTTCTCTTGACATATTGTCCTTCAAGATAGTTGTCAAATTATTTGATATGACTTACACTTGTCTGTGAAAATATTGGAAATTTGGTGAAAATGTGAAAAATTTTGCAATATTCAGACTTTAAAATTTTATGCTCTTACAGTTATGTCAAATAAAATAGTTAATAAATAACATCTCCCACATGTCAACTTTACATCAGCACAATTTTTTGAAACACAATTTTATTTTTGTTAGTTATAAGGGCTAAAAGTTGACCAGCAATTTCTAATTTTTCCAATAAAATTTACAGAACCATCTTTTTTGAGCGATGACATCACATATGAAATGATTTTGAGGGGCCTATATGACAGAAAATAGCGAAAAGTTACACCATGCTAGAAACTGTACCTCTAAAATGTGCTCAAAACCACATTCAAGAAGTTTATTAACCCTTCTGGTTCTTCACAGTAATTAATTAATGGAATGTGGATAAAAAAAATGAACATTTAACTTTTTCATAAAAAAATTACTGTAGACCCAATTTTTATTTATTCTCACAAAGGTAACAGAAAAAAAATTGACCCCAAAATTTGTTGTGCAATTTTTCCTGAGTATACAGATACCCCAGATGTTGGGGGAAAACACTGTTTGGACCTCATTTTATAAACAAGACCCATCAAGGAATTTATCTAGATGTGTGTGAAGTTAATAACGTTGAACCATGAAAATAGAAAAATCTAATTTTTCCCACAAAAATGTTCTTTTAGCCCCAATTTTTTATTTCACAAGGTTAACAGGGGAAAATGGATCTCAAAATTTATTGTGCAATTTCTCGTGAGTACATCAATACCCGGTATGTGTCCAAAAACTACTGTTTAGGCAATGTCACGACAACGGTCGGTTGACCTGGGACCAGGGATCCTTTTATGGCCCTAACACTAGGAAGCGACCTAGCTCGCCCTGTTCCCAGGGCTACTTCAGATGGCAAAGACGTCGAGGCCTCTGCTGTTACCCTGTCTCCTAAATTAGCCCTCCGTCTGTTCTCCTCCCCCACCCAGGGAGATGTGGGTGCTACTGTGCACCCCAGTGCACCAACCCGACAAACGGGGACAAAGACAAGGGGAAATTGAAAACTCCACACACACTAAATATACACTCACATATAACAGAGGGATCAACCAGGGTGTGCAGGAAGGGGAATAAACCAAAAATAGGAAAGGATAAGGAATTACCAAGCAAACCAAACAGCCACTTATATGTTGTGATTCGGTTCGTGGGCTCCCCCGGTGGTCTCTTGTGGTACTGGTGTCCTGCAAGCTTTGCCTTCAGTTCACCTGTTCCTATCAGGATGTGGGAGTATCCTATTTAACCTTGCTCCTCAGTCATTCTAATGCTGGCCATCAATGTATCCAGAGTGATTCTGTTGCATGTTCCTGCTCCCAGTTTTCTGCTCAGCTAAGTTGGACACTTTAGTCCTTAAGTCTATTTTTGTATGTTTTGTCCAGTTTGCACTTATGTGAATCTCTGCAGCTGGAAGCTCTTGTTGGGCTGAAATTACCACTCCAGTGGCATGAGTTGTCACATGAGTTAAGGTAATTTCAGGATGGTGTTTTGAAGGGTTTTGCAGCTGACCGCGAAGTCCTCTGTTGTATCTTTCTGCTATTTAGTTAGCGGGCCTCTCTGTGCTAAATCTGCTTTCATACTACGTGTGTCCTTTCATCTGCTCTCACCGTTATTATATGTGGGGGGCTGCTATCTCCTGTGGGGACATTCTCTGGAGGCAAGCCAGGACTGTGTTTTCTTCTACCAGGGGTAGTTAGTTCTCCGGCTGGCGCGCGGCATCTAGAGACAACGCAGGAATGCCCCCTGGCTACTTCTAGTGTGGTGTGTAGGTTTAGCATCGCGGTCAGCTCTAGTTTCCATCACCCGAGAGCTTGTCCGTTTATTCTATGCTTCTGATGTTTTCTTGCCATTGGAAACCATAACACTTATAACTCCTCCAGCGCTCCTTCACATACCAACTTCTCTCCTTCATTTAGTCATGCAGCAAAAAGCGAACTCTGACGAGGACTAGCAATAGAGCAGAGATTATATAGGGAAAAGGAGTGGCTAACTTAGCACAACTGAGAACAGGGACTTCCAACATGGCAGATTAACCCTTGTTCTGCTAGAAGAAATAAACAATAATAAGCCAGAGTAGTGCTTTTTCTCAGCGCTAGAGTAGGAGCAAAAAGACGCTGCGGTCCTCTGGCTCCGCTCCATTGCGGTAACCCCGTGACAGGAACTCTGCAAAGCTCAGAAGGGAAGAACCACCATATTGGAGTTCAGATTTTGCTTGACTGATTTAATGGTACATGTCACATTGGGAGAGCCCCTGAAGGGCCAGAGTAGCAGAACCCCACCATAAAAGTGACCCCATTTTACAAGACACACCTCTCAATGAATTAATCTATGGATGCATTGAGCATACTGACTCCGACTTTTATACCATTGGGCAGTGAAGAAAAAAAAAATCAATTTTTGCCACCAAAATTTTGTTTTAATATTTCTTAACCACACGGTGAGACTCAGGAGGGACAGAGTGCTATTTTCCTCCTGGAGTGCAGATTTTTTGAGAATTCTTTGCAATTCCGTATCCAGAGCCACTAAGTGCTAGAAAAGCAGAATCCTCCCTCAAATTACTCCATTTTTGAAATTATATCCCTTTTGGAATTTATCTACAGGTGTAATGACGATTTTGACTCCATGGGTGGTTTACAGAAACATGCAGCAGTGGATGTTGCTTAGTGAAAATTCCAAACTGCCATTGTGGTGCCAGTACGTTGCAAGTCTCAGTATGTTGCAGTCACCAGAATGTGGCAGTGCCCAGCTCATGCTTCTGGAGACACACAACTGTAAGTTAGGTGATCTGTCATCACTACAGAAATGCTAAACATGTGGATGCTATATGTGGTTTAGACACACTGTGATCAGAAGGGAGGGGGCATTTGGTAGCGCAGAATGTGCTTTCTTTTGGGGGGCAAGGAGCCATAGTGCTTTTCCAGAGCCTTTGTGCTACCAGTAACGTGGAAGACACCTATATTTCCAGCTGATGGACCTGAGTGGGGACTTGATTTTTTTTAGGGAACATTTTCCATAACATTTGAGATCACATTTATCCTGCGCTTTACACTGAGCACTTACATAGGGGTTTACATCTATATCTGTGAGTGACAGGATTCAGATGAGAATCCCCAGGTTATTTACTATAATGCAGCAGCAGTGTTACTCTGGACTGTTTGGCCTCTGTTCAGCAATATACTTCTTTTCAGAGGTGCACAAAACTGTAGTTGACTGCGCAGTTTTGCACGCCTAAAAAAAATAGACACCGCCGGATCATAGGAAGCCACACGGCATCCACAGTGACTTCATCTGCCTCGTTATAGGGAATCTTCCACCAGAGGTTACATCTGAATCACTTATTTCAGAGATTTACACAGAAACCCTGGTGTAAGTGCTCAGCATAGAGCACATTATAAATATGAGCGCAGCCTTACTGTGATCTTTTGGAGATTGAATGAACAAAATAGGTGCAGGTGAGGAATTCGTTTTATTTATCTTTACACTGTTCATCGTGATGTATAAGTGATTAGGCAACTTTATTCTTGGATAAGTGCGATTACAGCGATACCAGATGTGGAGACACAGGGGTCAGCGGGTGCTCTAGTCCACCAGGCAAAACCGCATAAACCAGGGATCATCCCACCGATTGCCCACTCTCCTTTTACTGTGGGCATGTTACTCAGACAACACAAGGTGAGGGTAAAACAGTGGCGATACTTTATTGAACCACAAAACAGGCAAATAACATATTGAACAGTCCCAGCAAAATACCCAAGATGATGTAAAATTACAGCATATCACACTTTTGCTGACTCGCCTGGATAAGTGCAGCTGTGACTTCAGATCTTCCAAGGCTCACTACCCCACATGTGGAACGCACAGGTGGAAATAACAGGCTTAGGAAGCTGACAGACTATTGAGGTCAGGTGACCAGAGGGTCACATCCTGGCTTCTCCGAACATCTCCATGGAGCCAGGTGATCAGTGGGCGACAATCTTGGCTTTCCCAAATATATCCATGGGGCTTTGGTGACCGGTGGGTCGAAAATCCTGACTACCCCAAACATATCCATGGTTCAGTGATGGTCAATGGAGCAGATCTGTATTCTTTCAGCCGTTTCAATGTTCCTGGCTGTGGTTTTGTAAAAAAGTCTCTGTTTATTTGGATCTCTTGATGTCTTGGCTGTCTGGATGTATATGGTTAGGCTACGTTCACATTTGCGTTGCGCGGTGCAGCGTCGGCGACGCAATGCACCATGCAAATGTAAACGCATGCACAACGCAGCGTTTTGTGACACATGCGTCCACTTTTGCATGGTTTTTGGTGCAGAAAAAAACTGCATCATGCAGCGTCCTCTGCGCCCTGATGCATGCACCACAGTGACGCATGCGTCACAAAACGCAAGTGCAACACATGTCCATGCGCCCCCCATGTTAAATATAGGGGGGCATGATGCATGCGTCGCCGCGGCTGCGCCTGATGCAACGCTAATGTGAACGTAGCCTTAAGGTACCGTCACACTAAGCAACGTCGCCAGCGATCTGTGACGTTGCAGCGTCCTAGGGAGCGATATCGCTGTATTTGACACGCAGCAGCGATCAGAATCCCGCTGTGAAATTGCTGGTCGCTGCTAGAAGGTCTGCACATTATTTGGTCGCTAGGTCGCCGTGTATCGCTGTGTTTGACAAGCAAAAGCAACCATACCAGCGATATTTTACACTGGTAACCAGGGTAAACATCGGGTTACTGAGCGCAGGGCCGCGCTTAGTAACCCGATGTTTACCCTGGTTACCAGCGTAAAATGTAAAAAAACAAACAGTACATGCTCACCTGCGCGTCCCCCAGACTCTGCTTCCTGACTCTTACTGATCGCCGGCCCTAAACTGAAAGTGAAAGCACAGCGGTGACGTCACCGCTGTGCTGTTAGGACCGGAGCTCAGTCAGTGTCAGGAAGCAGAGGCTGGGGGACGCGCTGGTGAGTATGTACTGTTTGTTTTTTTAACTTTTACGCTGGTAACCAGGGTAAACATCGGGTTACTAAGCGCGGCCCTGCGCTTAGCAACCCGATGTTTACCCTGGTTACCCGGGGGCCTCGGCATCGTTGGTCGCTGGAGAGCGGTCTGTGTGACAGCTCTCCAGCGACCAAACAGCGACGCTGCAGCGATCGGCATTGCTGTCTGTATCGCTGCAGCATCGCTTAGTGTGACGGTACCTTTAGAGGCATATTCCACTTACATAGCTCACAACTGTTGTCATTCAAACCAGCATCAAGAGGAAGATGTGATGAGGTTAATTAACGCACATTGTTGGACTAAATTAATTTGCATACTTTTTAATCCTCTGTTTTGCAAGTCAACAAGCCACAAGACCCACACAATGGTCATTCAACATAATAAGTAAAAATCCATTGTTAAATTACCCTACATCACTGTCTTCTAAAGATAGACATAAAGCTGTAGGAGCTGATGTAAGAGGCAACCAATAGGCTATTCAAAAAACAACACTTAACCCCTTAACAACCGCCGATATGCCTTTTAACGGTGGCAGTTAAGGGTACTTAATTAACGGCGCTGTGGAAAAAGTGTAAAACGCCCCGCAGAGTCGGATTTTCTCTGGGGTCTCGGTTGCTGGGGGTAGCGGGGACCCCAGAGAACATGATTTGGGTCGGTTTTTACCGACCCCTGGGTTGCGATCGCCGATAAATAACAGTTTACCGGTGGCCGCAAAAAAACACAACAAAAAAAGCAATTTCCAATTTAATTTCTCTGTCCTCCGATGTGATCGCACATCAGCGGACAGAGAAATGGGGTCCCCGATCGCCCCCCGATACTCACCCATCTCCTCCCTATGCTCCTCGTGGCTCCAGATGGGCGCCGCCATCTTTTTCCTGGGGAAAAAATGGCGGGTGCATGCGCAGTGCGCCAGCCGGCACCTGGCAGATCTTTGGGGTCTCGGCTGCCGGGGGTAGCTGAGACCTCAAAGAACATGATTGGGGTTGGTTTTTACCGACCCGTTTTGGGATCGCCGGTAATTAACTGTTTACCGGCGACTGCAAAAAAAGCGGTGTTATTCTCTGTCCTTTGATGTGATCGCACATCAGAGGACAGAGAAATAGGGGGATCAGGGACCCTGATATACTTATCGCTGTCCCTGGGTCCTCCTGTGTCCCCTCCTGGCCGCCAGCTTCTTCCTCCGGGAAGAAAATGGCGGGCGCATGCGCAGTGCGCCCGCCGTGATGTGCCGGCTGGCAGTGGAAGATTGTTTCTCTTATTTTATTTTGGTCACTGTGAGATCTTACCACAGTGATCAAAATAGAAAAAATAATAAATACCCCCCCCCCTTAGTTAGGAAAAAAACAATAAAATAAAAAAAGGATGTATTTCCATTTTCCAATCAGGGTTAGGGTTAGGGTTGGGGCTAAAGTTAGGACTAGGGTTAGGGTTGGTATTAGGGTTAGGGTTGGCATTAGGGTTAAGGTTAGGATTAGGTTTGAGATTATGATTAGAGGTGTGTTGGGCTTAGGGATTTGATTAGGTGTGTTTTGGGGTTAGGGTTTTGATTAGGGTTATGGATTGGGTTGGGATTAGGGGTGTGTTGGGGTTAGGATTGGAGTTAGAATTGGGGGGTTTCCACTGTTTAGGTACATCAGGGGGTCTCCAAACGCGATAGCCAATTTTGCGCTCAAAAAGTCAAATGGTGCTCCCTCCATTCTGAGCTCTGCCGTGTGCCCAAACAGTGGTTTACCCCCACATATGGGGTATCAACGTACTCAGGACTAATTGGACAACAACTTTTGGGGTCCAGTTTCTCCTGGTAGCCTTGCAAAAATAAAAAAAATTGGGGGCTAAAAAAATCATTTTTGTGAAAAAAAAACATTTATTTTCACAAATCTGCATTATAAACTTTTGTGAAGCACTTGGGCTTTCAAAGTGCTCACGACACATCTAGATAAGTTCCTTGGGGGGTGTAGTTTCCAAAATGGGGTCACTTGTGTGGGGTTTCTACTGTTTAGGCACATCAGGGATTCTGCAAACACAACATGACGCCTGCAGACCATTGTATCAAAGTCTGCATTCCAAAACAGCGCTCCTTGCCATCCGAGCTCTGCCATGCGCCCAAAGAGTGGTCCCTCCACATATGGGGTATCAGCGTACTCAGCATACTTTGCACAATAAATTTTGGGGTCCAATTTCTCCTATTACCCTTGTGAAAGTAAAAATTTGGGGGTGAAAAAAAATCATTTTTTCCACAAAAATGATTTTTTATTTTCATGGCTCTACACTATGAACTTCTGTGAAGCAGTTGGGCATTCAAAATGCTCACCACACTTCTAGATAAGTTCCTTGGGGGGGGGATCTAGTTTCCAAAATGGGGTCACTTGTGGGGGGTTTCTACTGTTTAGGTACATCAGGAGCTCTGCAAATGCAACATGACATCCACAGACCATTCCATCAAAGTCTGCATTTTAATACGTTACAACTTCCCTTCCGAGCCCCGATGTGTGCCCAAACAGTGGTACCCCCACACATGGGGTATCAGCGTACTCAGGACAAACTGGATAACAAATTTTGGGGTCAAATTTCTCCTGTTACCCTTGAGAAAATAAAAAATTGCAAGCTAAAAAATCATTTTTGAGAAATAAAAAAGAAGGATTTTTTATTTTCACAGCTCTACATTATAAATTTCTGTGAAGCACTTTGGGGTTCAAAGTGCTCACCACACATCTGGATAATTCCTTGGGGGGGGGTCTAGTTCCCAAAATGGGGTCACTTGTGGGGGGTTTCCACTGTTTAGGCACATCAGGGGCTCTCCAAGCGCGACATGGCATCCGATCTATATTCCAGCCAATTCAGCATTGAAAAAGTCAAACGGTGCTCCCTCTCTTCCCAGCTCTGCCATGCGCCCAAACTGTGGTTTACCCCCACATATGGGGTATCGGCGTACTCAGAACAAATTGCACAACAACATTTGGGGTCTAATTTCTCCTGTTATCCTTGTAAAAATAAAAATTTGGGGGCAAAGAGATCATTCTTGTAGAAAAAATGCGATTTTTTATTTTCACGGCTCACCACACATCTAGATAAGTTCCTTAAGGGGTCTAGTTTCCAAAATGGTGTCATTTGTGGGGGGTTTCTACTGTCTAGGCACATCAAGGGCTCTCCAAACGCGACATGGCGTCCGATCTCCATTCCAGCCAATTCTGCATTGAAAAAGTCAAACGGCGCTCCTCTTCCAAGCCCTGCCGTGCGCCCAAACAGTGGCTGATCCCCATATATGGGGTATCGGCATATTCAGGAGAAATTGCACAACAAAATTTGTGGTTCATTTTCTCTTTTTACACTTGTGAAAATATAAAAAAATTATTCTGGAATAAAATGTTTGCAAAAAAAAAGTTAAATGTTCATTTTTTCCATCCACATTGTTTCAGTTCCTGTGAAGCCCGTAAAGGGTTAATAAACTTCTTGAATGTGGTTTTGAGCACCTTGAGGGGTGTAGTTTTTAGAATGGTGTCAAGTTTGGGTATCTTCTGTCACACCCCTCAAAGTGACTTTAAATGTGAGATGGTCCCTAAAAAAAATGGTTTTGTAAATTTTGTTGTAAAAATGAGAAATCGCTGGTCAACTTTTAACCCTTATAACTTCCTAAGAAAAAAAAAATTGTTTCCAAAATTGTGCTGATATAAAGTGGGAAATGTTATTTATTACCTATTTTGTGTGGCATTTCTCTCTGATTTAAGGGCATACAAATTCAAAGTTTGAAAATTGCAAAATTTTTAAAATTTTCACCATATTTCCGTTTTTTTTTCATAAATAATCGCAAGTAATATTGAAGAAATGTTACCACTAACATGAAGTACAATATTTCAGGAAAAAGCCATGTCAGAATCAGCGCAATCTGTTAAAGCGTTCTGGAGTTATAACCTCATAAAGTGACAGTGGTAAGAATTGTAAAAATTGGCCCGGTCATTAAGTACCAAATTGGCTCTGTCACTAAGGGGTTAAGACTAATATGACAGTGTATGGTTATTGACCAACTGAAGAACAAATGCATAAATGCAAAACTCAACATATAGATAACAGTCTATTCCTCCTGGCTTACAGAAAATAGACGTGTGGATAATTAAGATAAAATGCTGTGTTGTCACACCAGATTTATATTTTTTTATATTTGGCTGCTGTCACATACTAAGAGGCGCTTTTTATTGCAAAAACTGCATCACCATATTTTGAGAGCTATAATTTTTCCGTACTTTTGCTAACAGTCATGTGAGGGCTTGATTTTTGCAGGATGGGTTGACATTTATTGGTATAATTTTCGGACACAACATTATTTGTTGACCCGAGTATAAGCTGACCCCCCTAACTTTGCCACAAAAAAACTGGGAAAACGTAATGACGAGTATAAGACTAGGTTGGAAAATGCAGCAGCTACCGGTAATTTTAAAAATAAAAATAGGTACCAATAAAAGTTAAATTAATTGAGATATCAGAAGGTTAAGTGTTTTTGAATATCCATATTGAATCAGGAGCCCCATATAATGCTCCATACAGTTCAAGATGGGCCCCATAAGATGCTCCATATTAAAATGCGCCCCATATACTGCTGCACAAAGGTTAATAATGGCCCCATAAGATGCTCCATAGACACATTTGCCCCATACAGTACTGCATAAAGATTAATAAGGGCCCCATAAGATGCTCCATTTGGCATTTGCCCAATATAATGCTGCACAAATGTTGATTATGGCCCCATAAGAGGCTCCAGAGATATTTGCCCCCATATAAAGCTGCACAAATGTTCATTATGGCCCCATAAGATGCTCCATAGAGATATTTGCCCCATATAATGCTGCACAAATGTTGATTATGGCCCCATAAGATGCTCCATATAGATATTTGCCCCATATAGTGCTGCACAAATGTTGAATATGGCCCCATAAGATGCTCCATAAAGATATTTGCCCCATATGCTGTTGCTGCAATTAAGAAAAAAAAAATTACATACTCACCTCTCGTCGCTCAGGCCCCCAACACTTGCAATCCTCGCTGTGTCTTTCGTGTCCTCTGCATTGACGCTAAGGCAGAGGGCGCGCACTAACGACGTCATCGCACCCTCTGACCTGAGCGTCACTGCAGAGAACGTGGAAGACGGAGCGGCGCCTGGAACTAAGAAAGGTGAATATCGCGCAGTGCTCCCCCTCCTGGCTTGGTCCCTGCATCTACGGTCTCCGGACGCTGACAGCTTCTTCCAGCGTTGAGCGGCTCTACCCCTATGGGAGTGGAGTCGGGTCCATATTCACTACTGTAATGAGCGGTACAAAGTGACCACTCAACGCTGGAAAAAGCTGTCAGCGCCCGGAGACAGGAGATGCAGGGACCTCGCCAGGAGCAGGTGAGTATGTCACAGCTGCCGCTCCCCCTTCCCCGCCGACCCCCCTGGGACAATGACTCGAGTATAAGCCGAGAGGGGCACTTTCAGCCTAAAAAAGTTCTGAAAACCTCGGCTTATACTCGAGTATATATGGTTTATTTATTGGATTAATATTTTTTCTTTTTGTTCTTTATTTTGTGATTTTTTTTTTTTAAATACTTTTACATTTTATTAAGTTGTTTTTTTTTATTAAACTCTTTTACTTTGTCCCAGGATGGGAGATCAACTGTATAATGACATATCACTGAGCTGAGAATCCATGAGCAAAGGTGCCAGGATGGACACCTACCTCCAGCAAAACCCCCTTTGTGCTTACAATATTGGTATATCCAGTTTCACCCTTTTGTCAAGTAAATGTAACTCTACTGCCTGATTGATTTCAGTTATTATTTCCTTCTAAAAACTCATGTAGAGTGTGATGAGGAAGAAGATATGATTCCTAGGAATAATATTACCACATAAAAAATAGTTTCTACCTTGTATGCGTTCTCTGATGTGCAACAAGTTTTGAACTTGAAATATAACATTTCCCACATTCTCGACATGAATATGGCTTCTCTCCTGTGTGAATTCTTTGATGTTTAATAAGCTCTTGTCTCTGGGTAAAACATTTCCCACATTCTGGACATGGATATGGCTTCTCTCCTGTGTGAATTCTTTGATGTGTATTAAGATCATGTCTCTGGATAAAACATTTCCCACATTCTGGACATGGATATGGCTTCTCTCCTGTGTGGATTCTTTGATGTTTAAGAAGATTTGATCTCTGGATAAAACATTTCCCACATTCTGGACATGGATATGGCTTTTCCCCTGTGTGACTTCTTTGGTGTCTAAGAAGAACTGATTTGAAGTTAAAACTTTTCCCGCATTCGTGACATAAAAGTGGCTTCACCCCTGTATGAGTTCTCTGATGTACGCGGAAATTTGATTTCTGGTTAAAAGATTTTCCACATTCTGAACATGAAAATAGCTTTTCCCCTGTGTGAATTTGATGATGATTAATGAAATGTGATTTGCGGTTGAAACATTTTCCACATTCTGGACATGAATATGGCTTCTCACCTGTGTGAATTCTCTCATGTGCAAGCAATTTAGATTTATGTTTAAAATATTTCCCACATTCTGAACAGGAAAATGGTTTCTTCTCTGTGGGAATTATTTGATGTTCAACATCACTTTTGCTGCTTTCATTTTGCTTAACAGTCTGTGATGAATCCAAATAGGTGACTGATTGCAAAGACTCTGATGATTGATTTTTGCTCTGAAGGGCTGGAGGTATAGCTGGAATAATGGCATGCTTTTCATAGGTATCTGGTTTGACACCACAGTCATCTGCAAAGATTAAAACTGATTTTATTATTTTTCAATATCAATGCTTTATATTTTATATCATTTCTATATACATAAATTTTATACAAATTAAAGTATAATGATACTATGACCTAAGACAGTGGTGAGCCACCTGTTCACAAATCCCATGGTACTGAACCACGAAAGTACAATCGACAAACCTAATACACAAACACAGAAAAGTTTGAAGCAATAAAGGGAGGATTACAAATAAGCTTTATTGCAATACAACATATAGCAACAGATAAAAATTATAGACCATGAAAACATGTAAGATTCTTAAAGGGGTATTCCCATCTCTGATCAACTAGCCCAATATGTTGTATTAGGAAGAAATATGTAGTATAGTTCTTCTGACTCGTTATGTTGCTCATCTCATGTGCAGGGTATTGCATTAGCTTAGGCATCCATGGTTACTACCACTCATAGTGACTGTTAGTTGTTAGTGGTCATAACCATGGATACCTAAGCTACTGCAATGTCCTGGACATGGGTTAAGTCACAGAGAATCAGGAAAACTATAGCACATTTCTAATTGGAGGTATTTGCTATTATTATTACACCTAGTATATTTTGTGATAGGATCTTGGAAATGGGAGTACCTCCTTTAGGCCTCCTTCACATGTCAGTGTGTCTGGTACATGTGATGATAGTTTTCATAAGTCCTGGAGACACTTAAACACGTAGACCCATTCAAGTGAATGGATCTGTGCACACGTCAGTGGCTGTGGGCAAGAAGACATGAATTTTTTTTGCAGCAGCAAAGGCCGCAAAACGTCTCGCGCATGTGCACACTGATGACACACGGCTGACATCTGTGGGTCAACAGTGTGACATGTACCAGCGCCGGGAAATCAGCGGTAGTGTTCACGATAATCTCCGGCTCCAGGTGAAGACAGCTCACATCATTGTACCCTGCTCTGACTGTGATCAGCGTGAGCAGGGGACAATCCTGAGAGTAGTATTCAGCCCCCGCTGTCTATATAATTTTACTCCAATTCTAAAATAAAAAAAATAAAAATCACATTATACTCACCTTAACACCTAATAACCTGAAGCCATTGTCCTGTGTAAAGAAACTAAAATGAAAAACACAACAATATCACCTCACCTGTCCAAAGTTGAAAGAATCCAAAGTGACCCACGCCAAATCCGTTTGTGCGACATCTGCTCAAAAGCACGAGCAGTGACCAGAGGCGACCGATCAAGTTGAAAAGCTGGGGAGAATGACTTGTTGCACCCCGATTTCTCAAGGTGAACTGCGATGATCTCACTAAGGTCAGCACAGTTTATGGGCCCGCTCTCGCTGAAGGGAGTAATTTTCCCCAGCTCTTCAGTGGAAGTGGTTGCCTCATAACCCTCCATCAAAGTCCATCACACCTAAAAGCACTACAAATATTGGCTGATAAATTAACTCATTCAACCTTTATCTACCCCCAATTCCTTAAGATGGCTGGACCATCATTGTAGGCAAGCCCCGTACTTTGTGTCACTCCCACCACATTGTAGATTGTAAGCTCTTACAGGCACGGTCGTCAATATCTTTGCATTATCCATTTACTTTGTTATGAGTGTTGTATATGAACTGTTGAATTGTAAAGCGCTGTGGAATATGTTGGTGCTATATAAAGATTATTATATTATTATTATGAGCAAATATCACACAGATGGCTTACAGCGGTGGAAACTCTGCAGTCTTTCAACTTTGGGCAGGTGAGAGATATTGTTGTCTTTTATTTTTGCTTGTTTACAAGGGACAATCGCTTCAGAGGATTAGGTGCTAAGGGCTTGTACCCATTAGGCTGTGTGCACACGTAGCAGATTTTTCACGTTTTTTTCACGTCTTTTCGCTATAAAAATGCTATAACACTGCGAAAAAAAGCTCACATTAAGCAGCCTATTTAATAGAATGCAATCCGCATTTTTTTGCACATGCTGCGTTGTTTTCCTGAGCGGAATCGCATTCCAGAAAACAATGCATGTTTGTTAAATTTGCGGAATCGCGGGGATTCTGCACACCTACGAATTCATTGATCTGCTTACTTCCCGCACGGGGCTGTGCCCACCATGCGGGAAGTAAGCAGATCATGAGCGGTTGGTACCCAGAGTGGAGGAGAGGAGACTCTCCTCCACGGACTGGGCACCATATAATTGTTTAAAAAAAAAAGAATTAAAATAACAAATCGTGATATACTCACCTTCTGATGGCCCGGAGTCTTCCCGCCTCTCAGCGGTGCACGCGGCCGCTTCCGTTCCCATTTCCCATGGATGCTTTGTGTGAAGGACCTGCGATGACGTCGCGGTCACGTGACCGTGACGTCATCGCAAGTCCTGCACACAAAACATCTATAGGATATAGGATCTATATATTGTTAGATAGCAGCTTATTTGTTTAGTTAGTGCCGGACAGGCTAGGAAAAAACAAAACATAAAAATAAATCCTATGTTGCTTTCACGTTAATAAATCTGACCTGAGGTCAGTCATCTTGGAAACCTGCTGTCGCCTCAGAGTTCAATGCACAAACCACGTGACCTTTGACCCCAGCAAAGGCGATCCCGAAGTGTTTTGTTACATTGTGGTGGAGAACCGGGCATCACGTGGCACAGGCGACAGTATGGAAGACGTGGTGAAAGCCCTAGTACAGTCCACTGCCGTACAGCAGCAGGCCACTGCCGCACAGCATGAAGCTAATCGCTTGATGGCCGCACAGCTGAAGGAGTTATTGGACATGACGGTTGCAGACCGCCAGCTTCTCCAACAGGTGGCGCAGCGCCTGGTGAGCATGCCTGAGGTAGACCCGGAAGCAGAGTCCAGAAGGATCCATGTGAGTCGGTACTGGCAAAAGTTGACTGCAGAAGATGACGTCGAAGCATACCTGACAACGTTCGAGCGGACGGCGTTGAGGGAGAAGTGGACGAAGGCACGATGGGCCGATTTGATTGCTCCGTTTCTCTCCGGCGAGGCCCAAAAAGCTTACCATGACTTAGACCCGGAAGTCGCTCAGGACTTTGAGAAGCTGAAAGTTGAGATCCTGACCCGGCTGGGTGTGACGACGGCTGTCCGTGCACAGAGGGTACATCAGTGGACCTATCAGCAAGATAAACCGCCGCGATCGCAGATGTTCGACCTGATCTACTTGATAAAGAAATGGCTGCAACCCGAGGTACTGACAACTCCGGAGATAATCCAGCGGGTCGTTCTGGACAAGTACCTGAGAGTACTACCACCGGCGCTGAAAAAGTGGGTGAGCCAAGGAAACCCTGCGACAGCGGATCAACTGGTGGACTTGGTTGAGCGTTATTTCGTGGCGGAAGGACTTCCTGATGATACCGCTACTACCCGAACTGTACCTCCTCCTCGTGGAACCGGTAAGACTGTTCCAGGGACTGCGGGGGAAGGAAAATTGCCAAAAACTGTGGGGGAGGAATACGGGACTGCTTGCACCCCGAGATCAAGGGTGTCGGACTCTGGTTTCAATAGGGGGCTTGTTAGGTGTTTCCGTTGCCATGAGAAGGGCCATGTTTCTGCGAACTGTCCTGTTACCACTGAACCCATGCAGTGCGACATTACGGACTCTAAGAAACGCATGTCTTTGGTTACACGGCTAGTAAGTGTGAATGCGGGTCAAAATGATATAGCGAAACACGAAACACCTGTGTGAATTATCTGTTGATGGGAAAAGTGTTGTGGCGTTACTAGACTCTGGAAGTGTGGTGACTCTGGTGAAAGCTAGTCTGGTGGCACTTTCATCAGGTTCGTCTGACAAATTTTCTGTAACGTGTGTGCATGGTGACACCTGTTCGTACCTAACGGCGGTCATATCGATTTCCACTCCCTATGGGTCTGTGCAACACAAAGTGGGACTCGTTCCCGCATTGTTACATGATATAATCCTGGGCAGGGAATTTCCCCATTTCTGGCAGTTGTGGGAGAATCAGTTGCTCCTTCACCGTAGCTGTGAATCTTTTCCCATGCCATCTGGAGGTCCCGAACTCCTAGAGGAGGTCCCACAGGCAGACGTTGCTAGGGAGGTTATTGAATCTAACCTTCAGTTCCCCTTCTCAGTTATGGCGGGGAAACTGAGGAAACTGAGGAAACTCAGCGAGAGGCGGAGGCAGACAGCCATCCAGCACCCTGCCTACCAGATTTGGGAGTCCAGTTGGATGACTTCCACAGCGAGCAAATGAGAGATCCTACCCCGACTCCGGCTAGGAAAAATGTAAAAATGATAGATGGGGTACCCGTAGAACCTGACACTAGGCTAGCGTACCCGCACATGGTTCTTGAAAATGATTTGCTCTACCAGGTAGAGAAAAAAGGGGAAGATATTGTGCAACAGTTAGTGGTTCCCAAACCTTATCGGCGGAAGGTACTGGACCTGGCCCACGGACATATAATGGGGGGACATCTGGGGGTACAGAAAACCACAGAAAGGATATCGCATTGTTTTGTGTGGCCCGGAATACATAATTATGTGCGTAACTATTGTGAGTCCTGTCCAGAGTGCCAAATCTCTGCGCCTAAAACTCGGTTCTGTAGCCCTTTGGTACCCCTCCCTATCATTGGGTTACATGGAGTCCTTTGCAGCCCAACTGAGGCAACAAGTTGCTGAACTTCAGAACTTTGGTACCACCTACCAAGAGAAATTTTCAAGTTGCAGACACAGGTGTAGGGTCAGAAAAAGGAAATTATTGAGTTGCAGAGGCAACTTCTGGAATTGTGCAACTCTGGCCTGGAATCAAACGCACGCATTACGCTGCCTGCAAATTTCAGGGGGGAGGTCATTATCACTACCATGGATTCCTAAATCAATGTCGTATCTATTTCCAGATGCATCCTTCTCTGTTTACCAGTGACAGTAAAAGGGTTCTGTTTATCATTAATCTCCTGACTGATGAGGCGCTTGCATGGGCCTCACCTTATTTGGAGAAGAACTCTGACCTCCTAAATGACTTAGGGTACCGTCACACAGTGCCATTTTCATCGCTACGAAGGTACGATTCGTGACGTTCTAGCGATATAGTTACGATCTCGCAGTGTCTGACACGCAGCAGCGATCAGGGACCCTGCTGAGAATCGTACGTCGTAGCAGATCGTATGGAACTTTCTTTCGTCGCTTGATCACCCGCTGACATCGCTGGATCGTTGTGTGTGACAGCGATCCAGCGATGTGTTCGCTTGTAACCATGGTAAACATCGGGTAACTAAGCGCAGGGCCGCGCTTAGTAACCCGATGTTTACCCTGGTTACCAGCGTAAACGTAAAAAAACCAAACAGTACATACTTACATTCCGGTGTCTGTCCTCCGGCGTCTCAGCTTCTCTGCACTGTGAGCGCCTGCCGGCCGGAAAGCGAGCACAGCTGTGACGTCTGACGTCACCGCTGTGCTTTCCGGCTGGCGCAGACACAGTGGAGAGAAGCAGAACGCCGGGGGACAGACACCGGAATGTAAGTATGTACTGTTTGTTTTTTTTACATTTACGCTGGTAACCAGGGTAAACATCGGTTACTAAGCGCGGCCCTGCGCTTAGTAACCCGATGTTTACCCTGGTTACCCGGGGACTTCGGCATCGCTCCAGCGCCGTGATTGCAAAGTGTGACCGCAGTCTACGACGCTGGAGCGATAATCATACGACGCTGCGACGTCACGGATCGTGCCGTCATAGCGATGAAAATGGCACTGTGACGGTACCCTTAGTCTCTTTCATCACTACTATGGACCAAGTGTTTGATGATCCAAATCATTGTGCGACAGCTGAAACCAAATTGCAGAACCTACGTCAAAGGCGGTGCTCTGTAGCTCAATATACCTCTGAATTCCGCCGCTGGGTGGCAGACACCACATGGAATTTGGCTGCCCAGAGAAGTCAATTTTGCCGAGGATTATCAGAGCTAATCAAAGATGAACTTGCAAGGGTTGAGACCCCTGATAATTTGGAGGACTTTATTCAGCTATGCATCCGAATTGATCAGAGACTCACTGAACGAAGAAAGGAAAGGCTGCGAGTGTTTGGAAACACCCCTGACTACTTCTTTACTCAATCAGTATTAAAAAAAAAAATACAACAGAAAAAGGAAACTCTTCCTGAACTTATGCAAATCGATGTAATCCGTAAACCTCTCTCTGCAGTAGAGAAGGAGAGGCTGCGTACCAAGAATCTGTGTCTCTATTGTGTGGGCACTGGACATTTTTCCATCAACTGTTCTAGTAAAAGGACCATATCCTTCACAAATCCCAGGGCTGAAAGCAATTTAGACCTCTTTGAACCGCCAGACCCAGTTCTGCAGACGATCTCATCCGTAATGCAAGATAAAGGACAAGAGCAGACACCATCATCTCATTTTGTCGTTCCCATACAGGTCATAATTGGGAGCCAAACAATACAATGCTCTGCCATATTAGATTCTGGAGCAGGAGGTACTTTCATGGACTTACAATTCACACTTGACAATAACATTGCAAGTAGGACTAAATCCATGCTGATCGATATGGAAACGGTGGATGGATCACCTTTATCATCTGGACCGGTTACTCACAAGACAAACTGGAAATCTGTATGGAGTCGAATCATCATGAAGCGGTTAGTTTTCATCTCATTTCATCTCCAAAATTTCCAGTTATTCTAGGAATTCCCTGGTTTTCAATTCATAACCCATCTATCAATTGGGCATCGAGGACCATTACCTTCCCCTCTAAGTACTGTAAGAACTATTTCCATGCTAAGGTATCTGCTTCCAAATGAATTCAAATTTCCGAGATTTCTCATCAAAGTGATGATAAACTACCACCTCAGTACCAGCATTTCACTGGTCTCCAGTAAGAAGAAAGCCAATCAACTGCCTCCTCATTGTCCTTATGACTGTCCCGTTGAATTACTTCCTGGAGCGTCAATTCCATTTGGGCAAATTTACAATCTTTCTGAGCCAGAATTAAAAGTATTAAAAGGAACACCTGGACGAAAATTTAGAGAAAGGCTTTATTCAACCTTCTTCGTCATCAGCTGGGAGCACCCTTATTTTTTGTAGAAAAGGACTCAACCCTGCAACCATGTATCGATTATTCTTAATGTTAATTTTATTGATGTATCTATAGCTACCCACTCCCCTTAATCCCTGAGTTACTGGAGAGACTGCATTCTGCCAGACTTTTTACCAAACGCGATCTAAGAAGGGCTTATAATCTCATACGAATCCGCCCGGGAGATGACTGAAAGACTGCCTTTAGAACTCGATATGGACATTTTGATTATCTGGTTATGCCTTTCGGCCTTAGCAACGCCCCTGTCACCTTTCAGCAATTCATCAATGATGTTTTTCAAGATTTTTTTGGATCAGTTTGTTGTTTATCTTGAGGACATAGTTATATTTTCAGATACCCTGGAGGAGCATCGCAGACATGTCCAGTTAGTCCTGGAACGTCTACTAGAAAACCAGCTCTATATTGAACTCAAAAACTGTGAATTCGAACAAACCAGAACTCAATTTCTGGGATATATCATCTGCCCAGAAGGTCTGAACATGGATCCCAGTAAGATCAGAGCTGCCTACCCTAAAAAATTTAGAAGACGTTCAGCACTTTATAGGATTTGCAAATTTCTATAGAAGATTCATTAAAAACTTTTCAAAATTAATCTTACCAATTACTTCATTCACAAAGAAAACCAGAAAGTTTTTTTGGTCTCCTAAGGCACAAATGGCGTTTGACAAACTAAAGACACTTTTTACTTTCACACCATTACTTGTCCATCCAAACCCTGAGCTGCCGGTTGTTGATAAAGTAGACGTCTCAGACTCTGTGGTGGGAGCCGTTTTATCACAGCGAGTTGGAGACAAAATGCAGCTTCATCCATGTGCATTTCTTTCTCATACCATGTCAGCTGCAGAAAAGAACTGACATTGGAAATAAGGAACGGTTAGCCATTAAAGTTGCCTTCTCCGAATGGAGACATCTTTTGGAAGGGACCAATCATCCAGTGATTGTTCTTACTGACCTCAAAAATTTTGAATTTATCTGTACAGCTAAGAGGTTGTCTGCAAGACAAGAACGTTGGGACTCATTTTTCTCCAGGTTTAATTTTATAATTTCTTATCGGCCTGGTTCAAGAAATGGCAAGGCTGATGCTCTGTCCAGGATTTTTGTTGAACCTGGACCACAGGAGAGGTCTAGCACTGACTGTATCCAGGGGCGTAGCTAGAGCTTTTGCCGCCCGGGGCTGTTCCCGAGTTTGGCGCCCCCCCCCCCCCCCAGAATGTATGCCCCCCATCCCCACTCACAGTAAATCCCCCCCACAATATATGCCCCCCATCCCCACTCACAGTAAATCCCCCCCACAATATATGCCCCCCATCCCCTCACATTAAATCCCCCCCACAATATATGCCCCCATCCCCACTCACAGTAAATCCCCCCCCTGCACTTTCGGTGTCTTCAGCTCCACTGGAGCACTTACCACCGCTCTGCATCTCCTGCTCTGCCGCGCAGGTGAGTGACGTCAGCAGCGTGATCACATGACCTGATCACGCTGCTGGCGTCGCTCTGACCCGGCAGTCAGAGCTTCAATTGTACTCGCATCTCAGATACGAGTACAATTGAACATTGGGAGCCGGCGCGCCGCAGCTTCTCTGTGCCGGCTGTCAGCTTGACAGTCGGCACAGAGAACAGCTGACTCCCAGTGCGGGGGGTGACAGAATGCAGCCGCCGGGGGAGACACTGCGGACCGCCGCTTTAGGCGGCCCGACTGCGCCCCCCTGCCGGCTGCTCCCCCCTAGATACGCCACTGACTCACCCCCGCATTGTGCCGCCCCCCCGCATTGTGCCGCCCGGGGCGGCCCGCCCCCCCCCTTCCTACGCCACTGACTGTATCATTCTACGTCCAAAAACTTTTTTGGGGAATTTGTGATGAAAATTAAAGAGGGACACCAAACTGACTTCTTTCTTAACCATCCTTCTAAAGACATTGATCTTTCCTTTAAGGTGGGATTTTGGATGCAGAACCACCAAATATATGTCCCCAAATCTGCTCGACTTGAAGTCCTCAAACGTGTCCATGATTCTAAACTTGGAGGACACCCTGGAGTAATGAAAACGCAAGAACTTCTACTTTGTTCTTTTTGGTGGCCTAATTGTAGGAAGGATGCGAGAAAATATATTTCTTCCTGTTTAGCATGTGCACAGAACAAAACGCCACGATCTTCTCGTCTAAGACTTTTACCAACCTCTTCCAGTTCCATCTAGGCCTTGGGGATCAATCTTAATGGATTTTATCGTGGACTTTCCTCCTTCAAAAGAAATGATTGTTATCTTTGTTGTGGTGGATTGGCTCACAAAGATGTCCTATTTTATTCCGACTAAAGGAATTCCTACCGCTGAACAAACTGCAGAATTAGTGGTCAAAGGTATTCAGACTACATGGAATTCCTCACAATGTCGTTTCTGATAGAGATGTTCAATTTAGATCCAGATTTTGGAAAACCTTCTGTACACACACAATTCAATGGACAGACTGAAAAAACTAACCAAACCCTTCAACAATACCTGTGCTATATGTGTTATATTTCTTACCTACAGGATGACTGGGTGGATTATCTACCAATAGCAGAATTTGCATATAATAACTAGAAACACATTTCTACATCCCAAAGCCCATTTTTTTTGCTAACTATGGCTTGCATCTGGTATTTATTCCTAATCTTCCATTCAATACCTCAGTTCCTGCTGTTACAAACAGACTTACAGAGTTGCAGAAAGCTCAAAAAGAACTAACATGTTAGGGCATCTTAGGTTAGACTATGGGTTGAACTAGATGGACTTAAAGTCTTCCTTCAACCTTAATAACTATGTAACTGAGATGTTACAAAAGACCCAAGAAGATTATAAAGAAACAGCAGATAGACGTCACAAAGTCCCTCCTACCTTTCAGGTCTGCGACAAAGTTTGGCTTTATACCAAAAACCTGAAGACAAACGTACCATCTTCTAAATTAGGTAAAAAATTCATAGGACCTTTTCAAATTTCTGCACAAATTAACCCAGTTGCTTTCCGTTTAAAACTTCCCAGCAGCCTGAAAATTCACCCTGTGTTGCATATGTCCTTGCTCAAGATATTCAATGAGAACTCTTTTACAGAAAAAACTCAGCCACCTCCTCCACCAGAAAAAGTCCATGGTGAAAAAGAATACATCGTTGTTGACATTTTGGACTCAATAAAATTTAGAGGGATACTACAATATTTGGTACAATGGAGGGGTTATGGACCAGAAGATAATTCATGGGAGGCAGAGGGCAACGTCCATGCATCCAGGCTTACAAGAGCTTTTCATCTGAGACACCAAGAGAAGTCAGTGCCTGGGATGTCCAGAGGCCATCCTGGAATGAGGGGAGTACTGTCACGATTCGAACCTAGCAGTTAATCTGCACCAGTTGGCACCTTTTCCTTCTGAGCTATTTAGCTCGCTGGACAGTCCCGTGCTTATCCAAATACTTGAACCTATGTTGTTGCTGATGTCTCCTCCCTGAGTTTCCTGTTGGTTATCACCCTGAGTTCCTCATTGGTTCATTCTGACTGAGAACCCTATTTAAAACTTGGCCTGATTATTGAGCTACCTGCTTTTAGTCAAGCTTCCTTCCACCTGCTATTCCTTCAAATGACACTGCTGCTCCTAGTAAACGACCTCTGGCTTCCTTGATTATGATTCCTGCTTGTAATGTTCTTGTACTGGCATGCTCCTGCACTGTCACTTTTCTAACCAGCCTTCACAATATAGCCCATGGTTGCGCTGGTGGAAATGCTGCACTAAATTCACAGGGTCACTTAGTTCATTGTGTAAGAGTCAAATTAGCTAATCTGTTATTACCAGAGTTAAGTTGTTACCCGGTTTTGAGTAGATTATTACCGGACCCTACATCTAAATCCTTTCCTGACCTGCCTACATATTTCTTGTTGACATCAAAACGGTTTGGCTTCTCATTTGACTGTTCTTCCAGGACCGGTACGGCTGCTAGACATTCAACATATAATTACAGTAAAATCTATGACTTCTCTGCATTTAGTGGTTACTACTCACCTGGGTCACATGTAGGAATCTCCTCTTTACACCGCTCATCACCCCTCACATATGTCTCTGCAGTATTAATATGGGTCAAATTTTCACCCTGAAACAAATTTTGTAAAAGTCACCAACAGATGGAGAAGTCACATCTATGATCAGCTCTAATCCTGCCATCTCCACCGTTCTCATTACACAAGTATAAAACATATAATACTGGTGGATAAAACAAGACTGAGCACAAGACCTTCACAGCCATCTACACATCATAGGGGAGGTCTCATGACACCTTCTCTCCATCTACCTGATGATCCTGAGGAACATTGGGATCTTCCTGTTTACAGTCCTGTGGAAGAAGAGGACGGGGACATCTCTCTGGTGTTGTCCTCTTACTGGATAGATCTGGAGGAAACACATACAGGGACTGAATTCATTCTTTACATACAGATAATTATAGGCAGTGTGTATTTAGTCCTGTCTATTACCTGGTGATGTCAGGGACTGGGGAACCTCCATCATGACGTCCTTGTACACATCTTTGTGTCCTTCTAAATACTCCCACTCCTCCATGGAGAAATAGACAGCGACATCCTGACACCTTATAGGAACCTGACACATACAATGATACCGTCATCCCCCCGATCCCTTCATAGTGTTACTGTATAATGTCCCAGCATTCCCAGCAGTGTCACCTCTCCAGTCAGCAGCTCAACCATCTTGTAGAGAAGTTCTAGGATCTTCTGGTCATTGATGACCTCATGTTTCAGGGGGTGAGGTGGAGGCCCCATGATTGGGCTCAGGGGTCTTCCCCATCCCTCAGACAGAGTTTTCTGACAGCACTTAGTAAAGGTCTTCACTACTGTGTAATCCTGGTTATGGAGAGACATATTAATAAATCTCACTACAGACATTTCCAGAGTTCTCACCTCTCCAGTTCTGTCCATCTGTTATTCCGATAGATAATGATGTTGTAAAAAGAAGCCATGACATATATGGAGAACTCTTGCAGGCTGTGTCATTGATGACGAGAGGCTGCCATATGCTGCCCAGCCAAAATCAAGTGGAACCAAAGTATGCTGGAAGGTTTGCAGCTATTCCTTTAATTTTGTACTTTAAAATAAAATTGCATTATATCGCAAGTAGTAGCCTTCTTTAAAGCCGTATCCGAACCTTAGTGTTAAAAAACTTGGCAATACACGCCTATCCCTTGCTGAGAATTGAGGAGTCCCTATCTGCATTAGGAAAAGCCAAATATTTTTCCTCACTTGATTTAGCCAGTGGCTACTGATAAGTCCTGGTGGCTGAGTAGGACGGCCAGAAAACAGCTTTTGTTCTCCCTATGGGCCTGTTTGAGTTCAACCGGCTACCCTTCGGACAGACGAATGCACTGGGAACCTTACAGCAGTTGATAGGAAGATGCTTTGAACTTTGAAGCCCCTTTGATCTATCTGGATGACATAATAGTTTATTCCTCCACGTTTGAAGAATATCTTCACCAGCTGGAGCAAGTGCTGGAGCGGCTTCAAAGACAAGGATTAGAAATAATGCCCCGGAAGTGTCATCTATTTAAGTGGGAAATTGAACACCTAAGACTCACCGTGTCTAATGAGGGAATTTACCCCACCGCAGAGAAGGTGGCTGCAGTACTGAAGTGGCCCACGCCTACTGACCTGGTAGAACTGTGAGCGTTCCTAGTGCTAGCCGTATGCAACCGGTTCATAAGGGACTTTGCCAAGATTGCAGTACCACAAAACGAGTTGTTGCGGGGCACGGCTGGAAACGTCAACCCATTCACTGGGGACCATGACAAGAGGAAGCATTTCAGGCATTAAAGATGACATTGACAGATGTCCCAATCTTGGCCTACCCTGCCTGTTTAGGGGCCTGTTGGAGCGTGGGAGGCTCAATGGGCTTTAATAGACTACATGAGGTAGAGACTTGCCGCCTAGCGAGAAAACTCGGTGACCTCCGGTAGGGCAAGAGCTTTGAGTGAGAACTGACGTGGTGACTCCCAAGACTGGGCACACTACTTTTGTGAAAAGGACACTAACGTTAACTAGTGAAGACTTTCTTGTTTATTCTAAACCTTTTGTATTCCCTCTACTGTAAAACTGCATAGCTACTAACACTTATTGTTTAAAAGTTACTGCTGTATATAAATAGCATTATATCAACCCTTGGCTGTTTCTGCCTCTTGATCTCTGCTTGTTGCATCCAGACACCTGCATTACAATGTAATTTGATATCATCAGAATCTCTCACCTCTCCAGTAAGCTGGAAGAGGATCTCTAGGGTGAGGTGTAATATCCTCTCCGCCATCTTGTCTCTGTCCATATCCATCCTTGAAGGGTCAAAGCAGATTTTGTAGTAGATGTCAATGTAAAAGATAAAATTTCTCAGGAACCTGAATAGAAAGAAGGTGAGATTATGTACAATCATACAAAATACTATGACCTTCCCCCCCCAACAAATTACTGGGTTGGTGCTGCTAGTTGAGAGCAATAACCTAAAATGTGGAGTTCAGACTGTAACACCATTACAGGCGCCTCTTCATGGTCTTCCCTCTACCTCCATGCAGCGACACCGGCATATTGACCGCCCCAGCCATGCGGCGTGGTCCCCGGCGTGTTGCCCGTTTCCTGGCCTGTGTGTGCCGTACCTCCCAGTGCGTGCTCCCGTGTTCTTAAGGGGGCAGCGTTCGCACATAGTAAAACGCCTCCAGCCAATAGCTGGGAGGCATTTAGTTTAACCCTTTCATGACCGGAGCTTTTTTCGGTTTTGCATTTTTGTTTTTCACTCGCCTTCTTCGCAGAGCCATAACTTTTTTATTTTTCCGTCAATATGGCCAAGTGAGGGCTTATTTTTTGCGGGACGAGTTGTACTTTTGAACGACACCATTGGTTTTACCATGTCTTGTACTAGAAAACGGGAAAACAATTCCAAGTTCGGTGAAATTGCAAAAAAAAGTGCAATGCAAAAAAAAGTGCAATCCCACACTTTTTTTTTGGGTTTGTTTTTTTGCTAGGTTCACTAAATGCTAAAACTGACCTTCCATTACGATTTTCCAGCTCATTACGAGTTCATAGACACCAAACATGTCTAGGTTCTTTTTTTATCTAAGTGGTGAAAACAAATTACAAACTTTGCTAAAAAAAACAAACAAAAAACAATGCAACATTTTCTGACACCTGTAGTGTCTCCATTTTTCGTGATCTGGGGTTGTGTTAGGGCTTATTTTTTGCACGCCGAGGTGACGGTTTTAATGATAACATTTTGGTGCAGGTACGTTCTTTTGATTGCCCATTATTGCATTTTAATGCAATGTCATGGCAACCAAAAAAATTTAATTCTGGCGTTTTGATGTTTTTTCCCGCTAAGCCGTTTAGCGATCAGGTTAATCCTTTTTTTAATATTGATAGATCGGGCGATTATGAACGCGGCAATACCAAAAATGTGTATGATTGATTTTTTGTTGTTGTTTTATTTGGGGCAATAGGGGGGTGATTTGAACTTTTATATTGTTTTTATTTTTTTTTATATTTTTAACACTATTTTTCTTTAACTTTTGGCATGCTTCAGTAGTCTCCATGGGAGGCTAGAAGCTGACATAACTCTAAGGGTATGTGCACACGTAGAATGGTCCTCTGCAGATTTTTCCGCAGTGGATTTGAAAAATCCGCAGGGCAAAAACACTGCGTTTTTCCTGCGGATTTACCGCGTTTTTTGTGCGGATTCCACTGCGGTTTTACACCTGCGGTTTTCTATTATGGAGCAGGTGTAAAACCGCTGCGGATTCCGCACAAAGAATTGACATGCTCCGGAATGTAAACCGCTGCGTTTCCGCACGTTTTTTTCCGCAGCATGGGCACAGCGTTTTCGGTTTCCCATAGGTTTACATTGTACTGTAAACTCATGGGAAACTGCTGCGGATCAGCAGCAAAATCCACATCGTGTGCACATAGCCTATCGGCTCTGCTACATAGAGGCGATGCTCAGATCGCCTCTATGTAGCAGAATTACAGACTTGCTATGAGCGCAGACCATCGGGTGGCGCTCAAGCAATCTGGTACCAAAAACCATAGAGGTGTCAAGGAGACCTCTGGTTGTCATGCCGACCGTGACCCGTGATCACGTGACGCAGGTCACCGGTGTGCGTATTTCCAGCTAGACGGCCGGAAGGGCATGATAAATGCCGATGTCAGAAATTAACAGTGGCTTTTAACTAGTTAATAGCCGCGGGTCACCAACGGAGCCCACATCAAAGCGGGGGATAGTGACATTGGCGTACGTCCGATGTCAGAAAGGGGTGGGTTAAAAGTACACCTGCAAGATGGATTCCAACCAATAGCTGGGAGCTAAGGGCCCACCAGTATCATTGACTTTGGGGGGCCCACATTGCACATACATGCAAATACTACACTTCCCTGGTTCACAAATCTACCTATGCTTCTATATAAAAGTAAACTGGGTAGTTTGGTTAATGAGTGATGATTTTGTTTTTTTCTGTACAGAGTAAATCAAGTGAATTATGCCAAGCACTGACCATAGTGGGGTTGGGGGCCCATATCTAGACTAGGGCCCACCAGGGGATTCCCCTGTTCCCCTATGAGCCAGTCCAAGCCTGGCAGGGAGGCATCTTGTTTAAAAGGAACCCTCCCCTATAGAGTGGTGTCAAGCACTACAGGGAATCATTAGTGAGTGAAGTAGCCTCCTAGTGAAGTTGTGAGGTCTCCTGGTACTGATGTGACCAGTGTGCTGACCCTGTAGTACCTGGTCATTGTGCGACCAGTCCTGAGTCTAAAGTCACTGATCCTGGTGCGGCCAGTTCCTGGACCTTGTCACCTGATCCGTGTGCGGCCAGTCCCTGAATCAACATCTAAGACTTGTGTGTCAATGTGTGAAAATTATTAATATTTATTTATATAGCACCATTAATTCCATGGTGCTGTACATGAGAAAGGGGTTACATACAGGGTTATAAATATCATTTACAGTAAACAGGTTTACAGTGAGAGGACCCTGTCCTTGCGGACTTACATTCTATGGGATAGTGGGGAAGAGACAGAAGGTAGGGGTGAGGCGGCGGCGGCTCTGGCGGTGGTGAGGCGGCGGCTCGGTTATTGTAGGCTGTAGGCTTTCCTGAAGAGATGGGTTTTTAGGTTCCGTCTGAAGGATCCGAGGGTGGTGGATAATCGGACATGTTGAGGCATGGAATTCCAGAGGATGGGGGATATTCGGGAGAAATCTTGGAGGCGATTGTGTGAGGAACAAATAAGTGTGGAGGAGAGTAGGAGGTCTTGGGATGAACGAAGATTATGTGAGGGAAGATAGTGTGAGATTAGTTCAGAGATATAGGGAGGGGACAGGTTGTGGATGGCTTTGTAGATCAGTGTTAGTAGTTTGAACTGGATTCGTTGGGGGATTGGGAGCCACTGGAGGGATTTGCAGAGGGGAGAAGCAGGGGAGTAGCGAGGAGAGAGGTGGATTAGGCGGGCAGCAGAGTTGAGGACAGACTGGAGTGGTGCAAGAGAGTTAGCGGGGAGGCCACAGAGGAGGGTGTTGCAGTAATCGAGGCGGGAGATGATGAGAGCATGCACAAGAGTTTTGGTATAGATTGTGGGCTGAGGAAGGAACGGATTCTGGCAATATTTTTGAGTTGGAGGCGACAGGAGGTGGCAAGAGCTTGGACGTGACGTTTGAAGGACAGGGCAGAGTCAAGAGTTACCCCAAGGCAGCGGATTTCAGGAGCAGGAGAGAGCGTGATGCCGTTTACCATAATAGATAGATTGGGTAGGGGGGATACGTGAGGTGGGGGAAAGATGAATTCAGTTTTGTCTACAGTGAGTTTTAGGAAGCGAGAGGTGAAGAAGGAGGATATGGCTGACAGACACTTCGGGATTCTGGACAGCAGGGAGGTGACATTTGGGCCAGAGATGTAGATCTGAGTGTCATCTGCATACAGGTGGTACTGGAAGCCATGGGACTTTATGAGTTGTCTTAGGCCAAGGGTATAGATGGAAAAAAGTAGGGGTCCTAGGACAGAGCCTTGAGGGACTCCAACAGAGAGAGGGCGGGATGAGGAGGTAGTGTGGGAGTGGGAAATGCTAAATGTGCGGTTGGATAGGTATGAGGCAATCCAGGACAGGGCGAGGTCTTTGATGCCAAGGGGAGAAAGAATCTGTAGCAGTAGGCAGCGATCGACTGTGTCGAAGGCAGAGGACAGGTCAAGAAGGAAGAGGATGGAGAACTGTCTGTTAGCTTTGGCTGTGACTAGGTCTGAGTAATATCTGAGTACCCCGTATATCCGGACTGCTACAAACAGTCTCCGAATTAGTGCGTAATACAGACATCAAGTATCGTTCTCGTTTCAGTTGGGATCACAAAAAAGGTTAACTCCTTGCCGACATCGGACGTACTATACCGTCCGATGTCGGGTCCCCTGCTTTGATGTGCGCTCCGGCGGTGAGCGCACATCAAAGTCGCGACATGTCAGCTGTTTTTTACAGCTGACATGTGCGCGCAATAGCGGCGGGTGAAATCGCGATCACCCGCCGCTATTAACTAGCTAAATGCCGCTGTCAAACGCAGACAGCGGCATTTAACTACCGCATCCGGCCGGGCGGCCGGAAATGAGCGCATCGCCGACCCCCCTCACATGATCGGGTGTCGGCGATGCTTGTATATTGTAGCCATAGAGGTCCTTGAGACCTCTATGGTTACTGATCGCCGGTGGCTGTGAGCGCCCCCCTGTGGCACACCTGCAATTCTGCTATATAGCAGCGATCTGATGATCGCTGTTATGTAGCAGAGCCGATCGGGCTGTGCCTGCTTCTAGCCTCCCATGGAGGCTATTGAAGCATGGCAAAAGTTAAAAAAAAAGTTAAAAAAAGTGAAAAAAATAAAAAAAATATAAAAGTTTAAATCACCCCCCTTTCGCCCCAATCAAAATAAATCAATAAAAAAAAAATCAAATCTACACATATTTGGTATCGCCGCGTTCAGGGCCGGTTTTAGGCAAAGTGGGGCCCTAGGCAAAAGTTTAAAATGGGGCCCCAAATGCTAACATATTGCACCAACAGAAACATTTTGGTTGTAGCTACATGCGCTGATTTCAGGCCACTAAACGAGCGTGATCAACAATATTGAAGTCATTCGCCACTTGTTTCCAGCCTCTTTACACTGGCTGGGGACAGAATGATCACTAGTAAATCAATCTGTCCCCATACAATATCATCTTAGCAGAATATCTGCAGTTTTAACTGGGCGATGTGCTGATGAGAACAATGATTTTTGTTCCGGCATATACTGTAAATACATACACCGTACATACACACAGATACACATACCGTACATACACAGACATACACCTTACATGCATACACACATACAGTTATATACACAGATAGTATACACATACCGTACATACATATACCATACATACACACAAATACACATACACCGTACGTACACACAGATACACATACAAATACAGTATATGCAAACACATACATATACCATACATACACACAGATACACATACATATACCATCATACATACACATACCGTACATACACACATGCATACACCCTACATTCACACAAATGCCGTACACACATATACCGTACATACACACAGATACACACACATATACCGTACATACACAGATACAGTTATATACATATAGTACACACATACCGTACATACATATAAAATACACCCAAATGCACATACCGTACATACATACATATACCGTACATGCATACACACACATATACCGAACATACAGATACACATACACGTACCGTACATACACACATACAGTATATACACATACCGTACACACATATACATACACATATACTGCATGTACATGCACATAAACATACATATATACCATATATCCATACAAATTTATTTCACATACACAGATACACACATACTGTACATGCATACACACACAGCCATACAACTATACCATACATACACACATATACTGTACATACACAGATACACACACACAGATAGAAACATACACATAGATACACACAGATGCACACATACATATACAAGCATATACATTCATACATACTAATCTTGTATAGGTGATCAGATGAGCCCTGCAGGTCAGTTCAGCTGGAGAAGGCTGCAGACCCCACTGTGGGGGATGGGGCACAGAGCAGACAGCACCTGATGATAAATTCCCAGTAAGGGAGGAAAAGACTCAAATTCAAAAAGTTCCATGACTAAAATTATAAAGAGATAAGTTATAAAGAGCACTATAACTGCACATTACTTTTCAGGTCACTTCACAGCATACATTTTGCTGCCGTGCTGCCCCTGCAGTGAGCTCCTCCCCCATCTCTTCTCTGTGAGGAGACGCTGCAGCCTGCTCTGAACAGAACAGTGGAGGGAGCAGAAGACCCCCTGTAAGTCCTGCTCTTCCTCCACTGCTGTCCCTGTGTGCTGTGCAGCCGGGGCCCCTGACTGTAGGCGAGTACTCACCATTGGGACGCTCCATGCAGGGGGACAGACGGCAGCCAGTGAGCGCTCTCCTCAGTCTGGTCACTGTGAGGTAAGGAAAGCGTTCATTGGCCAGCGTCTCTCCCTGCATGACACGCCCCCTTTTTGATCTCCTGCACTTCGCGCCCCACTCTCTCCCCGACACTCGGTGTTCCATGATTACAGGAGGGAGTGAGAGGGGCCCGACCCTGCATGATACCACCTCTGGGCCCTGTAGCAGTGCCATCAACAGTATGTCTGCCCCTGGCTGGGGGCCCCTAGGGCAGCGGGGGCCCCAGGCAGCTGCCTAGTCTGCCTGCCCCTAACGCCGGCCCTGGCCGCGTTCAGAATCGCCCGATCTATCAATAAAAAAAAGCATTAACCTGATCGCAAAACGGCGTAACGAGAAAAAAAATCGAAACGCCAGAATTACGTTTTTTTGGTCGCCGCGACATTGCATTAAAATGCAATAACGGGCGATCAAAAGAACGTATCTGCACCGAAATGCTATTATTAAAAACACCAGCTCGGCACACAAAAAATAAGCCCTCACCCGACCCCAGATCACGAAAAATGGAGACGCTACGGGTATCGGAAAATGGCGCAATTTTATTTTATTTTTTTTTTGCAAAGTTTGGAATTTTTTTTCACCACTTAGGTAAAAAATAACCTAGACATGTTTGGTGTCTATGAACTCGTACTGACCTGGGAATCATAATGGCAGGTCAGTTTTATCATTTAGTGAACCTAGCAAAAAAAAAACAAGTGTGGGATTGCACTTTTTTTGCAATTTCACCGCACTTGGAATTTTTTTCCCGTTTTCTAGTACACGCCATGGTAAAACCAATGGTGTCATTCAAAAGTACAACTCGTCCCGCAAAAAATAAGCCCTCACATGGCCAAATTGACGGAAAAATAAAAAAGTTATGGCTCTGGGAAGGAGGGGAGTGAAAAACGAAAACGGAAAAACGAAAAATCCCACGGTCATGAAGGGGTTAAAATTGAATATAGAGTAAGGAGATATTGTATAATACAATTCAATACACTGCCTATTGGTTTCTGCTGGAAATCCAAAGACAAAGAGGGACAAACTATGTATAGCCGCCACAGCAAAATTCTTGTCTTGCCCTTAACTGCACCCACAGCCAGAGCCATTTACCATTTTTTCCTACCCTGGCCAGAGGAGATGTCAGAAGGAGGCATGATGGCAGTCAGGGACATTCAGCAGACTGCCCAGGACGACAGGACATAGACCCAAATCTGGGACTGTTCTGCTGGATTCGGGAGGGTTGGGACCTATGGATTTATTCTTTGTTCATTCCTTCATAGTTGTAGCAGCCAGAACTTTTTCGTTTTTACACATAAGGTTCACTATATGACGTCTTGCTTTATTAGTGAGACGAGCTGTCAGTTTATTGTTTTTTTAAAGGCCATTGTGCCAAACACATAACCTGCAACGTTTAGGTTTTCACGCACTGAAATATGTGGAAATGTTTCAGTGTTTTAACCACATACTGTAAATTGACATGTTAGAGTTGAAAATTTTGGCTTGGGCACAAAATGGATAAAAAAAAACTGCAATAAATCATTATTCTAATTGTTCTTTATTATTTTATGGGGAAAAAAATCTCTGACTTTAATTTCAGCTCTAGAATGCAGGTACATAGGAATACACTGGTATATAGGAATGTATCTCTATGCACCAGCACAGGAAGTTGTGTGTTTGATCAGCAGGGCCCAGACGGGAAGAAAGGTGAAGAATGAGTTAATTACAGCACAGAGATGCCGGCGGCCTTCCCCCAGAGTCAGAGAAGGAACTAGTGAGCACTGAACACAGTGAGCTGGAGAGGAGGCAACTTACAGGGACAGAGTGAGAGTCGGGAGGTGGCCCTGAACACCCGGGAGAGTTACCCCAAATTGGGACTGTCCTGCTAGATGGCTGGAAGCAATGAATAATGGGGAGCCTGTGGCACCGACCTCCACCGCAGAGCCGCACTCCACATAGAGAATAATGGAGCCTCCAGCACCGACCTCCACCCGCAGAGCCGCACTCCACATAGAGAATAATGGAGCCTCCAGCACCGACCTCCACCCGCAGAGCCGCACTCCACATATAGAATAATGGAGCCTCCAGCACCGACCTCCACCCGCAGAGCCACACTCCACATAGAGAATAATGGAGCCTCCAGCACCGACCTCCACCCGCAGAGCCGCACTCCACATAGAGAATAATGGAGCCTCCAGCACCGACCTCCACCCGCAGAGCCGCACTCCACATATAGAATAATGGAGCCTCCAGCACCGACCTCCACCCGCAGAGCCACACTCCACATAGAGAATAATGGAGCCTCCAGCACCTACCTCCACCCGCACTCCACATAGAGAACAATGGAGCCTCCATCACTGACCTCCACCCGCACTCCACATAGAGAATAATGGAGCCTCCAGCACCGACCTCCACCCGCAGAGCCGCACTCCACATAGAGAATAATGGAGCCTCCAGCACCGACCTCCACCCGCACTCCACATAAAGAATAATGGAGCCTCCAGCACCGACCTCCACCCGCAGAGCCGCACTCCACATAGAGAATAATGGAGCCTCCAGCACCGACCTCCACCCGCAGAGCCGCACTCCACATAGAGAATAATGGAGCCTCCAGCACCGACCTCCACCCGCAGAGCTGCACTCCACATAGAGAATAATGGAGTAATGGAGCCTCCAGCACCGACCTCCACCCGCAGAGCTGCACTCCACATAGAGAACAATGGAACCTCCAGCACCGACCTCCACCCGCAGAGCCGCACTCCACATAGAGAATAATGGAGCCTCCAGCACCGACCTCCACCCGCACTCCACATAGAGAATAATGGAGCCTCCAGCACCGACCTCCACCTGCAGAGCCGCACTCTACATAGAGAATAATGGAGCCACCAGCACCGACCTCCACCCGCAGAGCCACACTCCACATAGAGAATAATGGAGCCTCCAGCACCGACCTCCACCCGCAGAGCCGCACTCCACATAGAGAATAATGGAGCCTCCAGCACCGACCTCCACCCGCAGAGCCGCACTCCACATAGAGAATAATGGAGTAATGGAGCCTCCAGCACCGACCTCCACCCGCAGAGCTGCACTCCACATAGAGAATAATGGAACCTCCAGCACCGACCTCCACCCGCAGAGCCGCACTCCACATAGAGAATAATGGAGCCTCCAGCACCGACCTCCACCCGCACTCCACATAGAGAATAATGGAGCCTCCAGCACCGACCTCCACCTGCAGAGCCGCACTCTACATAGAGAATAATGGAGCCACCAGCACCGACCTCCACCCGCAGAGCCGCACTCCACATAGAGAATAATGGAGCCTCCAGCACCGACCTCCACCCGCAGAGCCGCACTCCACATAGAGAATAATGGAGCCTCCAGCACCGACCTCCACCCGCAGAGACGCACTCCACATAGAGAACAATGGAGCCTCCAGCACCGACCTCCACCTGCAGAGCCGCACACTCCACATAGAGAATAATGGAACCTCCAGCACCGACCTCCACCCGCAGAGCCGCACTCCACATAGAGAATAATGGAGCCTCCAGCACCGACCTCCACCCGCACTCCACATAGAGAATAATGGAGCCTCCAGCACCGACCTCCACCTGCAGAGCCGCACTCTACATAGAGAATAATGGAGCCACCAGCACCGACCTCCACCCGCAGAGCCGCACTCCACATAGAGAATAATGGAGCCACCAGCACCGACCTCCACCCGCAGAGCCACACTCCACATAGAGAATAATGGAGCCTCCAGCACCGACCTCCACCCGCAGAGCCGCACTCTACATAGAGAATAATGGAGCCACCAGCACCGACCTCCAATCACAGAGCCACACTCCACATAGAGAATAATGGGGCCTCCAGCACTGACCTCCACCCGCAGAGCCGCACTCCACATAGAGAATAATGGAGCCTCCAGCACCGACCTCCACCCGCAGAGCCACACTCCACATAGAGAATAAGCCGGATTACTCACCGGTAATGCTCTTTTAATGAGTCCACGACAGCACCCCACATGAGAGAGAGGGATCCGCCCATAGGAACAGGAAACCTACAGAATAAAAGGAGGCGGTCCCCTCTCCTCCTCAGTTTAGTTTACAGAGTATAAAAAGGGAACCGCAAAAGCTTTAGTATTAATTCTTATTCAGCAAAATATCTTAAAAACTCTATACAACCATTATTTGTGAATCTAAAGAAAGAGCTGTGCATAATCAGGGTGGGTTGTAAATGGGTGCTGTCGTGGACTCTTTAAAAGAGCATTACCGGTGAGTAATCCGGCTTTTTACCCTTCGCCACGACAGCACCCCACATGAGAGACTTTCAGAGAGTCATTATTCGGGTGGGATTACTGTACTAAGAACAGCTCTACCAAAGGCCAAATCAGAAGATGAAGATAGATCAAGTCTATAATGGTTGTAAAAGGTAGAAGGTGTAGACCAAGTTGCGGCCTTACATATTAAATGGATCGGGACATCCGCTTGTTCCGCCCAGGAGGAAGCCATGGCTCGTGTCGAGTGTGCTTTAATACCCTCTGGAGGAATCTCGCCTTTTGATGTATAGGCCAAGCAGATAGCATCTCTGATCCATCGAGATATGGTAGCCCTCGTGACCCCATGTCCTTTCTTGTGGCCCTGAAAGGAGATAAACAGAGCCCTACTCTCCCTCCATGTTTGACACCTTTCTATATAAGTCAGGATGGCTCTTCTGACATCTAAGGTGTGGAACTTATGTTGTTCAGGGGTTACAGGAGAATCAAAGAAGGAAGGGAGAAATATTTCCTGTGACCTGTGGTAGGTGGATGCTACCTTAGGGAGGTATGAGGGGTCTCGTTTTAGGACTACCCGATCATGGAATATCAGTAAGAAGGGTGGGTCTACTGATAGGGCCTGGATGTCGCTAACACGTCTGGCTGAGGTCAGGGCTACCAAGAGGGCTACTTTATATGTGAGGACATTTAGAGGTATAGAATCTAGAGGCTCAAATGGGGAGCTGGTTAAGGCCTCTAGCACTAGATTTAAATCCCACGGAGGTAGACGGGGAATATGTACCGGGTTACTTCGTTCACAAGATTTAATGAATCTGGAGACCCATCTATCAGCGGCTACATTATATCCATATAGGGCTCCTAACGCTGATATCTGGACTCTTAAGGTGTTTACTGATAGTCCTAATTCTCTACCTTTTTGTAGGAACTCTAGAATAGGTGTTATCGGAACGTGTTTAGTGAACGGTATTGTATGAAAGTTTAAGAATTTTTTCCATACCCTGCTATATATCAGGGTGGTAGATCTTTTCCTACTTAGTAGCAGGGTTTTCACTAGTTGTTCTGAAAAACCCCTTGAGCTTAGTAACTGCCGCTCAAGTTCCACGCCGTCAAGTGAAGCCCTTTCACTTGCGGGTGGAAAAACGGCCCCTGGAACAGTAGTTCCCTGTCCAATGGAAGAATCCATGGCTCGCATAGACACATGCTCTGGAGGCAGGAGAACCACGGCCTCTTTGGCCAGAAGGGTGCGATGAGGATCATCCTTGCCCGTTCCCTCCTGATCACTAGCGGAACTAGAGACATTGGAGGAAAGGCGTAAGCCAGTTTGAAGTTCCAAGGATGGTGTAGGGAGTCCAGTATGTCTGGATGATCCAAGGAGTTCAGGGAAGCGAATCTTTCTACCTGTCTGTTGCCTCTTGTGGCAAATAGATCTATCTGAGGCACTCCCCATGCTTTTGTTATCAGTCGGAACACGGTTCTGTTTAAGGACCATTCTCCCTGGCGCAGCCTGTTTCGACTGAGGTAGTCTGCTTTGGTATTCTCTACTCCTCTGATGTGTAGGGCTGTTAGAGATGCCAGATGAATCTCTGCGAACTGGAAGATCTCCCCTGCGATGGTCATCAGACTTCCTGACCGTGTACCGCCCTGACGGTTTACATAGGCCACTGTGGTGGAGTTGTCTGAGAAAACTCTTACATCTGCTCCTTGAATCTGTGGAAGAAAATAATTTAAGGCTTTCCCTACTGCTGTTAATTCTTTCCAATTTGAAGAACATGATGATTCTGCCTGATTCCAGGTATCCTGGACTACATCATTTTCCATATGTGCACCCCATCCCGTAGGGCTGGCGTCGGTAGTAATTATTTTGGATGGATCTACTATCCAAGGTACGCCTCCTGAAAGGTGTCCCATATCTAGCCACCAGGATAGAGATTCTACGACATCTCTAGAGAGAGTTAGTTTACTCTCTAGGTGTCCTTTCCGTCCCTGGGCTGACAGTACTTCGTACTGTAATTGGCGGGTATGGAATTGAGCCCATGGTACAGCCGGGATACATGAGGACAATGACCCTAATAAGGACATAGCCTTTCTCAGTGTCATGTAGGGGTTTCTTATTGCTTCTGACACTTTTGACTGTATAGTCATTCTCTTTGAATGTGGGAGGAAGCTCTTTTGACTTACGGAGTCCAGCTGGATCCCTAGAAACATTTGAGTAGTGTCTGGCTTCAATCTGGACTTTTCGAAGTTGATAATCCAACCCAAGTCTTGCAGGGATGAGATTGTGTTAGACAACCGCAATTTACATTGAGCCACAGAATTGCCTATCACTAAAAAGTCATCCAGGTATGGTATTATTAAAGTGTCCCGTTGGCGTAGATGAGCCATCACTTCTAACATCACTTTTGTAAAGATGCGGGGGGCCATAGAAAGCCCAAATGGCATTGCTACATATTGAAAGTGACGAACCTGTCCCTCCAGGATGACCGCTACTCTTAGATACTGCTGGTGTTCGGCATGTATAGGAAGGTGATAGTAAGCATCTCTTAGGTCTATCCCGGCCATGACACACCTAGGGAACAAAAGCTTGATGGTAGAACTAATGGATTCCATTTTGAAAGTGTGGTTACGCAAAAAGGAATTTAGTTTTTTGAGGTTTATGATGGTTCGAAATGAACCATCTGGCTTATTGATCAAAAATAAAGGGGAATAGAACCCCCTCCCTTCTTGATCTCGTGGAACCTTTATCAATACTTTTTTAGATAGAAGCGACAGGATCTCTGATTCTAGAGCTTCTTGTTGTTGCTGACCTCTCGGAGATGTTACAATAAAAGAATCCCAAGGGATTCTATCAAATTCTAATTTTAATCCGTTTTCAACAATTTCCAGAATCCAAAGACTAGATGTTATCAGCTTCCATTTAGAAAAGAAATATTTCAATCTACCGCCTACTTCATAATTAACGGTACTTGTTACGTTTTTGGTTATAGGATCCCGAAAACAGAGCACCTCTTTGTTTTGGATCCTTTGTCTCCCAGCGCTCCCTTTGTTCAGTAGGTTTGTTTCTGGTAAAGGGGCGTCTCCTGAAAGCTCTCCTGTAAGAGGGAAGGTACTGGTTAGGGAAGCCTTTCTTCCGCTCTCCTGCCTTATTTAAGAGCTCGTCCAGAGTTTTCCCAAATAGGAACTCACCCTGGCAGGGAATCGCACAAAGTTTTGCTTTGGCCTGTGCGTCCCCTTTCCAATTTTTCAACCAGAGTGCTCGCCGGGCTGTGTTTACTAGGCCGGCTGACCTGGCTGTTAGGCGTAGCGAATCCACCGACGCATCTGCTAGAAATGCTACTGCATCTTTCATTAGAGGGATTTTCGACAGAATTTTATTTCTCGAAGCTCCACCTCTAATTTGTTCCTCCAGCTGCTCTGTCCATACTAGCAGTGACCTTGCAGTGCAGGTGCTAGAGATGGCTGGTCTGAATGCCCCCGTATTAGCCTCCCATGACCTCCTAAGTAAGGCTTCTGCCTTTCGGTCTAACGGATCAGTTAAAGTCCCTGAGTCCTCCACAGGCAAGACCGACTGTTTAGAAGTTGAAGCCACTGCCGCATCAACCTTTGGTATCTTTTGCCAGGAACTAAGTTCTTCATCACTGAAGGGGTAGCGTCTTTTAGCAGAGGATGGTAAGAATCCTCTCGTGTGTTGTTTCTCCCACTCTTTTTTAACCAGCTCCTTAATTGTGGGTATGGCGGGGAAGGACCTTCGTTTTCTTTGTCCTAACCCCGCAAACATGATGTCCTGCGCTGACTTCTTTCCCTTCTCATCTGGGCACCCCATCGTGCTCCTGACGGCTTTAATTAAACTGTCTACACTACTATTTGGTAGACAAAGGCCTCCTTCATATTCCGATGAACTTGGCTGGGACTCCTCTTCATCAGAGGATTTTTGTACTACCTCTGACTCCGAGCTTACTGGAGATCGGGACCTGCTAGGCTGACGGGTACTGGTGCTACTCGTATGCGCCAAACCCTGCATCTCTTCACGTATTATGGCTCTAACGTCAGACGGAGTCATTACGTTTTCTTCCCGTAAGGTCAATATGATGCACTCTGCACATAATCTCTTTGTGTATGAGTCCGGGAGGGGTTGTAAGCATAAGGCACATTCTTTATGTTTGGATTTATGTGTCCTTTTCTTAGTCTAGAGGAAGGGGATACAGGAGGAACATATATCAGCATATGGGAAGAGACTCTTTTAAAAACTCACCCAGTGAAGCTGACAGGTTCCGGTTCTGGAGGCGGATTCTCTGAAGAAACATCCTTCTGTTTGGTGGCAGATCGCTTAACCTGGGATCGATCTCCACTTTTAGTGCTGCTCCTGGCGCTTGTCTCCTTACTGGGAGACCGCTCTGTTGCAGGCAAGTGCGCTACATCGGCCGGTGAAGCCATACTTACACACACCGGCCGACGCTAGTGCCGCACTTTTAAATCTGGCGCCGAATCTCCTGCCTCCCCGGACCCAACCCGGAAGTGCTCCAGCGACTTCCGGGTTAGACGCGCCGCTCCTCCTTACCATGCGGCGGCTGCTGGATAAGAAGCCGGCCGCTGAGCGCGCGCGTCCTCATGGAGCCGGGCGGACCAGCGGCACCGAACCCGGACCATGGCGACGATCAGACGAGGGGGGAGGCTGCAAACAGTGGCTCCCCCGACGCTGCCTCTGGTACCGCAGCCCCTGCCGTTCCCACGGAGACCGACGCAGGCGGGTGCATGGCCCCAGGAATCCTTGACTGTAGGTACTTCGGGTTCCCCATAGAAACAGGAAACCTAAACTGAGGAGGAGAGGGGACCGCCTCCTTTTATTCTGTAGGTTTCCTGTTCCTATGGGCGGATCCCTCTCTCTCATGTGGGGTGCTGTCGTGGCGAAGGGTAAAAATGGGGCCTCCAGCACTGACCTCCACCCGCAGAGCCGCACTCCACATAGAGAATAATGGGGCCTCCAGCTCCGACCTCCACCCACAGAGCCGCACTCCACATAGAGAATAATGGAGCCTCCAGCACCGACCTCCACCCGCAGAGCCGCACTCCACATAGAGAATAATGGGGCCTCCAGCACCGACCTCCACCCGCACTCCACATAGAGAATAATGGAGCCTCCAGCACAGACCTCCACCCGCAGAGCTGCACTCCACATAGAGAATAATGGAGCCTCCAGCACCGACTTCCACCCGCAGAGCCGCACTCCACATAGAGAATAATGGAGCCTCCAGCACCGACCTCCACCCGCAGAGCCGCACTCCACATAGAGAATAATGGAGCCTCCAGCACCGACCTCCACCCGCAGAGCCGCACTCTACATAGAGAATAATGGAGCCACCAGCACTGACCTCCAATCACAGAGCCACACTCCACATAGAGAATAATGGGGCCTCCAGCACTGACCTCCACCCGCAGAGCCGCACTCCACATAGAGAATAATGGAGCCTCCAGCACCGACCTCCACCCGCAGAGCCGCACTCCACATAGAGAATAATGGAGCCTCCAGCACCGACCTCCATCCGCAGAGCCGCACTCCACATAGAGAATAATGGAGCCTCCAGCACCGACCTCCAACCGCAGAGCCGCACTCTACATAGAGAATAATGGAGCCACCAGCACCGACCTCCACCCGCAGAGCCGCACTCCACATAGAGAATAATGGAGCCACCAGCACCGACCTCCACCCGCAGAGCCGCACTCCACATAGAGAATAATGGAGCCACCAGCACCGACCTCCACCCGCAGAGCCGCACTCCACATAGAGAATAATGGGGCCTCCAGCACCGACCTCCACCCGCAGAGCCGCACTCTACATAGAGAATAATGGAGCCACCAGCACCGACCTCCAATCACAGAGCCACACTCCACATAGAGAATAATGGGGCCTCCAGCACCGACCTCCACCCGCAGAGCCGCACTCCACATAGAGAAAAAATGGAGCCTCCAGCACCGACCTCCACCCGCAGAGCCGCACTCTACATAGAGAATAATGGAGCCACCAGCACCGACCTCCAATCACAGAGCCACACTCCACATAGAGAATAATGGAGCCTCCAGCACCGACCTCCACCCGCAGAGCCGCACTCCACATAGAGAAAAAATGGAGCCTCCAGCACCGACCTCCACCCGCAGAGCCGCACTCTACATAGAGAATAATGGAGCCACCAGCACCGACCTCCAATCACAGAGCCACACTCCACATAGAGAATAATGGAGCCTCCAGCACCGACCTCCACCCGCAGAGCCGCACTCCACATAGAGAATAATGGAGCCTCCAGCACCGACCTCCACCCGCAGAGCCGCACTCCACATAGAGAATAATGGAGCCTCCAGCACCGACCTCCACCCGCAGAGCCGCACTCCACATAGAGAATAATGGAGCCTCCAGCACTGACCTCCACCCGCACTCCACATAGAGAATAATGGAGCCTCCAGCACCGACCTCCACCCGCAGAGCCGCACTCCACATAGAGAATAATGGGGCCTCCAGCACCGACCTCCACCCGCAGAGCCGCACTCCACATAGAGAATAATGGAGCCTCCAGCACCGACCTCCAACCGCAGAGCCGCACTCTACATAGAGAATAATGGAGCCACCAGCACCGACCTCCACCCGCAGAGCCGCACTCCACATAGAGAATAATGGAGCCTCCAGCACCGACCTCCACCCGCAGAGTGCACTCTACATAGAGAATAATGGAGCCACCAGCACCGACCTCCAATCACAGAGCCACACTCCACATAGAGAATAATGGGGCCTCCACCACCGACCTCCACCCGCAGAGCCGCACTCCACATAGAGAATAATGGAGCCTCCAGCACCTACCTCCACCCGCAGAGCCGCACTCCACATAGAGAATAATGGGGCCTCCAGCACTGACCTCCACCCGCAGAGCCGCACTCTACATAGAGAATAATGGAGCCTCCAGCACCGACCTCCACCTGCAGAGCCGCACTCCACATAGAGAATAATGGAGCCTCCAGCACTGACCTCCACCCGCAGAGCCGCACTCTACATAGAGAATAATGGAGCCTACAGCACCGACCTCCACCCGCAGAGCAGCACTCCACATAGAGAATAATGGGGCCTCCAGCACCGACCTCCACCCGCAGAGCCGCACTCTACATAGAGAATAATGGAGCCTCCAGCACCGACCTCCACCCGCAGAGCAGCACTCCACATAGAGAATAATGGGGCCTCCAGCACCGACCTCCACCCGCAGAGCCGCACTCCTCATAGAGAATAATGGAGCCTCCAGCACCGACCTCCACCCGCAGAGCCGCGCTCCACATAGAGAATAATGGAGCCTCCAGCACCGACCTCCACCCGCAGAGCCGCACTCCACATAGAGAATAATGGAGCCTCCAGCACCGACCTCCACCCGCAGAGCCGCACTCCACATAGAGAATAATGGAGCCTCCAGCACCGACCTCCACCCGCACAGCCGCACTCCACATAGAGAATAATGGGGCCTCCAGCACCGACCTCCACCCACAGAGCCGCACTCCACATAGAGAATAATGGAGCCTCCAGCACCAACCTCCACCCGCACTCCACATAGAGAATAATGGAGCCTCCAGCACCGACCTCCACCCGCAGAGCCGCACTCCACATAGAGAATAATGGAGCCTCCAGCACTGACCTCCACCTGCAGAGCCGCACTCCACATAGAGAATAATGGAGCCTCCAGCACCGACCTCCACCCGCAGAGCCGCACTCCACATAGAGAATAATGGAGCCTCCAGAACTTACCTGCACCCGCAGAGCTGCACACCAAATATATAGCTGTTCTGTGCGTACAGGACCTGCACAGTCACACGTCTGGACCCCGAGAGCGTCATAGGCTCTGTTGTGAGGAAAATTTTTAACCCTATGCATTCCAATTCACCAAACAATTTTGCCCCTATCTACATAATGGGGAAAAAGTGAAAGGAAAAGTGTTGGAGGCGAATTGACAGCTGCCAGATGTGAACAAGCGATGATGCCAAAGAGTATATACTGTTCAGTTGCTAAGGTGGGGCCTTGAAATGGGATACTCACCACACACGGGGATATGAACACACACAAAATTGTTGTGAATTTGGATTCTGGGCTCCCCCGGTGGCCGCTTGTGGAATTGGACTTGTCATCCTCTTTCCTGTTTCACCTGGTTCCATCAGTAGTGGGTGTCGCTATTTAAGCTCATTTCTCTGGTGGTTTCTTGCCGGTCAACAATGTTATCTGATGCCTCTCAGTGCTTGTTCCTGCTTCTAGACAACTACTAGATAAGTTGGACTTTTGTCCATGTTTGCTTTGCCTATTTGTTCCAGTTCACAGCTGAAGTTTTGTTACTGTGTCTGGAAAGCTCTCGTTGATCAGGGATTGCTACTCTGGCGTTATGAGTTAATGCCAGAGTTTAAGGTAATCTCTGGATGGTGTTTTGTTAGTGTTTTTCTGCTGACCATGAAAGTATACTATCTGTCTTCTGCTATCTAGTAAGCGGACCTCAAATTTGCTAAGACTATTTTCCTGCTGCGTTTGTTGTTTCATCTGAACTCACCGTCATTATATGTGGGGGGCTACTGTCTTCTTTGGAATATTTCTCTAGAGGTGAGCCAGGTCTTATATTTCCCTCTGCTAGCTATTTAGGTCTTAGGCCAGAGCTGGGCATCTAGCGATAAATAGGAAATGCTACCTGGCTATGTCTAGTTGCGCGGCAGGCTTAGTTCATGGTCAGTATAGTTCCATCTTCCGAGAGCTTGTCCCTCTATAGGCTTGCTATGATCTCTGCCTGCAGAGATCATGACAGTTTGACCGGCCATTAAAGTGTTAAAGACCCAGGTTGAGAAAGGAGAGTTATAAGAAGTCTGCTGGAATTTTTTTTTTTTTTTTTTCCTCCAGTCTGCCTTGCTGCAGTCTTTTTTCTCTCTCTCCTCCTAATCTCTGTATGGCTCTGTGTGCACCTGACAATAATGGATCTCCAGAGTGTAACTGCGGGTTTGAATAATCTCATCACGAAAGTACAAAATTTACAAGATTTTGTGGTACATGCTCCGGTATCTGAGCCGAGAATTCCTTTGCCGGAGTTCTTCACAGGGAATAGAGCTAGCTTCCAGAATTTCCGAAATAATTGTAAGCTTTATTTGTCCCTGAAGTCTCGTTCAGCTGGAGACCCTGCTCAGCAGGTTAGGATTGTGATTTCCTTGCTCAGGGGTGACCCTCAAGATTGGGCCTTCTCATTGCCAGCAGGGGATCCTGCGTTACGCGATGTGGATGCGTTTTTTCTGGCCTTGGGCTTGCTTTATGAGGAACCTCATTTGGAAATTCAGGCAGAAAAAACTTTGATGGCACTATCTCAGGGGCAAGACGAAGCTGAAGTTTTCTGCCAAAAATTCCGTAAATGGTCTGTGCTTACTCAGTGGAATGAGTGCGCCTTGGCGGCAACTTTCAGAGAAGGTCTCTCTGATGCCGTTAAGGATGTTATGGTGGGGTTCCCTGTGCCTGCAGGTCTGAATGAGTCCATGACAATGGCTATTCAGATTGATAGGCGTCTGCGGGAGCGCAAACCGGTGCACCATCTGGCGGTGTCTATGGAAAAGACGCCAGAAAGTATGCAGTGTGATAGAATTCTGTCCAGGAGCGAGCGACAGAATTTTAGACGGAAGAATGGATTGTGTTTCTATTGTGGGGATTCTACTCATGTTATATCAGCATGCTCTAGGCGTACAAAGAAGCTTGATAAGTCTGTTTCCATTGGCACCATTCAGTCTAAGTTTATTTTGTCTGTAACCCTGATTTGCTCTTTGTCATCCATTGCCACGGACGCCTATGTTGACTCTGGCGCCGCTCTGAGTCTTATGGATTGGTCCTTTGCCAATCGTTGTGGTTTTGATTTAGAGCCTTTGGAGACTCTTATTCCTCTGAAGGGGATTGACTCCACCCCATTGGCTAATAATAAACCACAATACTGGACACAAGTAACCATGCGTATCAATCCGGATCACCAGGAGATTATTCGTTTCCTGGTGCTGTATAATTTACATGACGATTTGGTACTGGGATTGCCATGGTTGCAGTCTCACAACCCAGTCTTGGACTGGAGAGCAATGTCTGTGTTGAGCTGGGGATGTAAGGGTATTCATGGGGACTTACCTTTGGTTTCTATTTCGTCGTCCATTCCCTCTGAAGTCCCTGAGTTCCTCTCTGATTATCAAGACGTCTTTGACGAACCCAAGCTTGGGTCGTTACCTCCGCACCGTGAGTGCGATTGTGCCATAGATTTGATACCGGGTTGTAAATATCCAAAGGGTCGTTTGTTTAATCTGTCTGTGCCGGAACATGCTGCTATGCGGGAATATATAAAGGAGTCTTTGGAAAAGGGACATATTCGTCCATCTTCTTCTCCCTTGGGAGCTGGGTTTTTCTTTGTCTCAAAAAAAGACGGCTCTTTGAGACCATGTATTGATTATCGGCTTCTGAATAAGATCACTGTTAAGTATCAATACCCATTGCCATTGCTTACTGATTTGTTTGCTCGTATAGAGGGTGCTAAGTGGTTCTCTAAAATTGATCTTCGTGGGGCGTATAATTTGGTGCGGATCAGGCAGGGGGATGAGTGGAAGACCGCATTTAATACGCCCGAGGGCCACTTTGAGTATTTGGTCATGCCTTTTGGTCTTTCTAATGCCCCTTCAGTTTTCCAGTCTTTTATGCATGATATTTTCCGCGATTTTTTGGATAAATTTATGATAATATATCTGGATGATATTCTGATTTTTTCTGATGACTGGGACTCTCATGTCCAGCAGGTCAGGAGAGTTTTTCAGGTTCTGCGGTCTAATTCTTTATGTGTGAAGGGGTCTAAGTGCGTTTTTGGGGTCCAGAAAATTTCCTTTTTGGGGTATATTTTTTCTCCCTCTTCCATTGAGATGGATCCCGTCAAGGTGCAAGCTATTTGTGACTGGACTCAGCCCTCCTCTCTTAAGGGTCTTCAGAGATTTTTGGGCTTTGCCAACTTTTACCGCCGATTTATTGCTGGTTTTTCGGATGTCGTTAAACCACTGACTGATTTGACCAGACAAGGCGCTGATGTTGCTAATTGGTCCCCTCATGCTGTAGAGGCCTTTCAGGAGCTTAAGCGCCGTTTTGCCTCTGCCCCTGTGTTGCGTCAGCCTGATGTGAATCTGCCTTTTCAGGTTGAGGTTGACGCTTCGGAGATCGGAGCTGGGGCAGTGTTGTCGCAGAAAGGTTCCGACTGCTCCGTCATTAGGCCTTGTGCCTTCTTTTCTCGCAAATTTTCGCCCGCAGAGCGGAATTATGATGTTGGGAATCGGGAGCTTTTGGCCATGAAGTGGGCGTTTGAGGAGTGGCGCCATTGGCTCGAGGGGGCTAGGCATCAGGTGGTGGTATTGACTGACCACAAAAATTTGATTTATCTTGAGACTGCCAGACGCCTGAATCCTAGACAGGCGCGCTGGTCTTTATTTTTTTCTCGCTTTAATTTTGTGGTGTCATACCTACCGGGTTCTAAGAATGTTAAGGCAGATGCCCTTTCTAGGAGTTTTGACCCGGACTCTCCTGGTAATTCTGAACCCACAGGTATCCTTAGGGAGGGAGTAATTTTGTCGGCCGTTTCTCCTGATCTGCGGCGGTCCTTGCAAGAGTTTCAGGCGGATAGACCGGATCGTTGTCCGCCTGATAGACTGTTTGTTCCGGATGATTGGACCAGCAGAGTCATCTCTGAGGTACATTCTTCTGCATTGGCAGGTCATCCCGGAATTTTTGGTACCAGGGATTTGGTGGCAAGATCCTTCTGGTGGCCTTCCCTGTCACGAGATGTGCGAGTCTTTGTGCAGTCATGTGACGTTTGTGCTCGGGCCAAGTCTTGTAGTTCTCGGGCTAGCGGACTGCTGTTGCCCTTGCCTATTCCTAAGAGGCCTTGGACACACATCTCGATGGATTTTATTTCAGATCTGCCTGTTTCCCAGAAGATGTCTGTCATCTGGGTGGTCTGTGACCGTTTCTCTAAAATGGTCCATTTGGTTCCTCTGCCCAAGTTGCCTTCTTCTTCTGAGTTGGTTCCTCTGTTTTTTCAGAATGTTGTCCGATTGCACGGTATTCCTGAGAATATTGTTTCTGACAGAGGTACCCAATTTGTGTCTAGATTTTGGCGGGCATTCTGTGCTAGGATGGGCATAGATTTGTCTTTTTCATCTGCTTTTCACCCTCAGACTAATGGCCAGACCGAGCGGACTAATCAGACCCTGGAGACATATCTGAGGTGTTTTGTCTCTGCTGACCAGGATGATTGGGTTGCTTTTTTGCCATTGGCAGAGTTCGCCCTCAATAATCGGGCCAGCTCTTCCACCTTGGTGTCCCCGTTTTTCTGTAATTCGGGGTTTCACCCTCGATTTTCCTCCGGTCAGGTGGAATCCTCGGATTGTCCTGGAGTGGATGCGGTGGTGGAGAGATTGCATCACATCTGGGGGCAGGTTATGGACAATTTGAAGTTGTCCCAGGAGAAGACTCAGCGTTTTGCCAACCGTCATCGTCGTGTTGGTTCTCGGCTTTGTGTTGGAGATTTGGTGTGGTTGTCTTCTCGTTTTGTCCCTATGAGGGTCTCTTCTCCTAAGTTTAAACCTCGGTTCATCGGCCCTTATAGAATATTGGAGATTCTTAATCCTGTTTCTTTCCGTTTGGACCTCCCTGCGTCCTTTTCCATTCATAACGTTTTTCATCGGTCGTTATTGCGCAGGTATGAGGTACCTGTTGCACCTTCAGTTGAGCCTCCTGCTCCGGTGTTGGTTGAGGGTGAGTTGGAGTACGTTGTGGAGAAAATTTTGGACTCTCGTGTTTCCAGACGGAGACTCCAGTATCTGGTCAACTGGAAGGGTTACGGCCAGGAGGATAATTCTTGGGTCAATGCATCTGATGTTCATGCTTCTGATCTTGTTCGTGCCTTCCATAGGGCTCATCCTGGTCGCCCTGGTGGATCTGGTGAGGGTTCGGTGCCCCCTCCTTGAGGGGGGGGTACTGTTGTGAATTTGGATTCTGGGCTCCCCCGGTGGCCGCTTGTGGAATTGGACTTGTCATCCTCTTTCCTGTTTCACCTGGTTCCATCAGTAGTGGGTGTCGCTATTTAAGCTCATTTCTCTGGTGGTTTCTTGCCGGTCAACAATGTTATCTGATGCCTCTCAGTGCTTGTTCCTGCTTCTAGACAACTACTAGATAAGTTGGACTTTTGTCCATGTTTGCTTTGCCTATTTGTTCCAGTTCACAGCTGAAGTTTTGTTACTGTGTCTGGAAAGCTCTCGTTGATCAGGGATTGCTACTCTGGCGTTATGAGTTAATGCCAGAGTTTAAGGTAATCTCTGGATGGTGTTTTGTTAGTGTTTTTCTGCTGACCATGAAAGTATACTATCTGTCTTCTGCTATCTAGTAAGCGGACCTCAAATTTGCTAAGACTATTTTCCTGCTGCGTTTGTTGTTTCATCTGAACTCACCGTCATTATATGTGGGGGGCTACTGTCTTCTTTGGAATATTTCTCTAGAGGTGAGCCAGGTCTTATATTTCCCTCTGCTAGCTATTTAGGTCTTAGGCCAGAGCTGGGCATCTAGCGATAAATAGGAAATGCTACCTGGCTATGTCTAGTTGCGCGGCAGGCTTAGTTCATGGTCAGTATAGTTCCATCTTCCGAGAGCTTGTCCCTCTATAGGCTTGCTATGATCTCTGCCTGCAGAGATCATGACACAAAATGCACCACACTCTACCTCGTGCTTGAACACATATCACCCTCAGCACACATTTCACCACACATACACCAACCTCGCCACATAAAAGTCGAAACACAAAAGTCGCCACGCGCAAAACTCGCCACGCGCAAAACTCGCCACATGCAAAACTCACCTCATGGAAAACTTGCCACACGCAAAACTTGCACACGCGAAAAAATTGCCACATGCACAAAAGTTGCAACACATGCAAAAGTTGCCTTACACAAAACTTGCACATACTCAAAGCGCACCACCCATAAAACTCGCCACGCGCAAAACTCGCCATTTGCAAAACTTGCTGCACACAACTTGCTACACTAACCTGCCACACGCAACTCAACACACATAACTTGACACATTAAAACTCGCCCTAAAACACACACAAGTCTGGTATTATCCTTCAAAAATAAAAATCTGATTAATAAGCAGACAAACTACAAGAGCAACAACTGTACCATATAGGAAATACGGCAGCTGTCAGTCACATGACCTGTCTATTATGTGTATGTGTGAGCTAATATATACTGCCAGGGGGGAGGGCTTCCTGTTGGCTGGGGATTTATCAGGCTGCCAATTTAGCTTACAAATACTGAGGTAAAAATACTGAGCAAATAACGTGTGAACGAGGTCTAATACAGGAGGAGATGACATACAGATATATATGCTATATACAGGGGAGATGACACACAGATATATACTATATACAGGAGAGATGACACACAGGTATAGACTATATACAGGAGGAGATGACACACAGGTATATACTATATACAGGGGAGATGACACACACATATATACTATATACAGGGGAGATGACACACAGATACATACTATATACAGGGGAGATGACACACAGATATATACTATATACAGGAGGAGATGACACAGGTATATACTATATACAGGGGAGATGACACACACATATATACTATATACAGGGGAGATGACACACAGGTATATACTATATACAGGAGATGACAAACAGGTAAATACTATATACAGGGGAGATGACACAGATATATACTATATACAGGAGGAGATGAGACTCAGGTATATACTATATACAGGGGAGATGACACACGTATATACTATATACAGGAGGAGATGACACACAGATATATACAATATACAGGAGCAGATGACACACAGGTATATACTATATACAGGAGATGACACACAGGTATATACTATATACAGGAGGAGATGACATACAGGTACATACTATATACAGGAGGAGATGTGTTATGATCCTAGTGGCTGAGGATCAAAAAACAGACTAGCTAAGTTAATGAACATAGACACGAGCTCTAGGGAGGTAGTAACTGGACTGACCGCAAACCTGATCCTAACCAAACACACTAAAGGTAGCCGGTGAACGTGCCTATAATCCTGGACGTCTCGACGCAGCCTGAGAAACTATCTACTCCTGGAGGGAAAATAAGACCTCACTTGCCTCAGAGAAATCACCCCAAAGATATAGGAAGCCCCCAACAAATAATAACGGTGAGGTAAGGGGAAAACACAAACGTAGAAATGAAAACAGATTCAGCAAATGAGGCCCGCTAATACTAGATAGCAGAAGACAGATAGGGAACTGTGCGGTCAGTAAAAAACCCTATGCAAAATATCCACACTGAGAATACAAGAACCACCACACCAACTAACGGTGTGAGGGGAGAAACTCAGCCCCCTAGAGCTACCAGCAAGCAAGGATATCACATATTAGCAAGCTGGACAAGAAACAAAAATAAACCAAGAAACATATGAACACTGATGGTCAAAAAATGAACCAAGCAAAACTTAGCTTCTCTTGAAGAGACTGATAACGAAGGACTGCAGGAGAACTCCAAAATAGCACTGAAGACATTGACAGCAGGCAACAACTGAGAGTCCAGGTGAACTAAATAGGAAACCAGCTAACAGATAACGAGACAGCTGATCCAGCCTCAGACCTGCAGAATGACACAAAGAGCCACCAGAGGGAGCCCAAAGACAGCACTCACACAGTACCAGTTGTGAACACAAGAGGGAACCCAAAAACAGAGTTCACAACAGAGATGACTTACAGGTATATACTATATACAGGAGGAGATGACACACGTATATACTATATACAGGAGGAGATGACATACAGGTATATAGTATATACAGAAGAGATGACATACAGGTATATACTATATACAGGAGGAGATGACACATAGGTATATAGAATATACAGGAGGAGATGACATACAGCAGGTATATACTATTTACAGGGGAGATGACATACAGGTATATACTATATACAGGAGATGACATACAGGTGTATACTATATATAAGGGAGATGATAAACATGTATATACTGAGGGGAAAATGAGAGGTGTGAGGTTAAAATGAGGGGTGTGAGGTGAAAATGAAAAGGTGTGAGTGCAAAATGAGAGGAGTGAGGGAAAATAGTGGAGTGATTGGAAAATAACAGATGTGAGGTCGAAATGACAAGTGTTAGGGGGGAATGAGAGGAGTGAGGGGGGAATGAGAGGAGTGAGGGGGAAAATAAGAGGAGTGAGGGGAAAATGAAAGATGTGAGGGGGGAAATGAGAGGCGTGATGGGAAAATAAGAGAAGTGAGGTGCTATAACTAACCACAGATATTTACTATGCCCAGGCAACGCCGGGCTCTTCAGCTAGTATGACATATAGATGTCTGCAATGAATGGGGACAAGGCCGTCCCCACTGAGGTGCCCTGTTTTGTAGATAATAGGAGCCATTAAAAGAAAAAAAAATATTTTGGAGCAGGATATTAAAGGGAACCTGTCACCCCCAAAACCGATGGTGTGGTAAGCTCACAATCTTCAGGGGCTTATATACAGCATTCTGTAATGCTGTAGATAAGCCGCCGATGTTACTTGAAAGAGGAGAAAAAGACGTTAGATTATACTCACCCAGGGACGGTCCCGCTCCGATGGGTGTCTCAGGTCCGGTACAGCGCCACCCATCTTCTTACGATGACGTCCTCTTCTGGTCTTCATGCTGCGGCTCCGGCGCAGGCGTACTTTGTCTGTCCTGTTAAGGGCAGAGCAAAGTACTGCAGTGCACCAGGAAAGGTCAGAGAGGCACGGCGCCTTTGCACTGCAGTACTTTGCTCTGCCCTCAACAGGGCAGACAAAGTACGCCTGCGCCGGAGCCGCAGCGTGAAGACAAGAAGAGGATGTCATGGAATGAAGATAGGAGGCGCCGGAGCGGACCTGAGACACCCACTTGACCGGACCGCAGCGGGACCGCCCCTGGGTGAGTATAATCTATCCTCTTTTTCTCCTCTTTCAGGTAACATCGGGGGCTTATCTACAGCATTACAGAATGCTGTTGATAAGCCCCTGATGCCGGTGGGCTTAGCTCATCTTCGATTTTGGGGGTGACAGGTTCCCTTTAATGGCTGTACCTAAAAATGTCTGCATTTCAGCTGAATAATTGCTGTAGACCTGCAAGTGATACCTCAGTATCGATGCTGGGGTAAAGACTAACTACATCGCAACCAAGTGTGACAGATAGAAGCTGCACTGTTGATTTAGAATCATACAGCAACTATCGGGGTTAAAATGGTTATAGCAGACAGGGAGTGGTTAGCTCAGCCCCAGGGGATACTGGGAAAGGTGTGATTGTGTCTGGGTCTTCCAAGAGTAAGGTGTGTGTTAGGGTATGTGTCCACGTTCAGGATTGCATCAGGATTTGGTCAGGATTTTTCATCAGTTTTTGTAAGCCAAAACCAGGAGTGGAACAATTAGAGGAAAAGTTGTTATGATCCTTAGTGGCTTAGGATCACAAATCTGACCAGCTAAGTAAGAACATAGGACGAGCTCTGGGGATGTGGTAACTGGACTGACCGCAATCCTGATCCTAACCGCACACACTATAGGCAGCCGTGGAACGTACCTAGAAATCCTAGACGTCTCTTCACAGCCTGAGAAACTAACTACCCCTAGAGGGAAATAAAGCCTCACTTGCCTCAGAGAAATAACCCCAAAGTATAGAACAGCCCCCCACAAATAATAACGGTGAGTAAAGGAGAAAGCACAAACGCAGTTATGAAAACAGATTCAGCAAAGGAGGCCCACTAATCACTAGATAGACAGAGGACAGCAAAGAGTCTATGCGGTCAGTACAAAACCCTATCCAAAAATATCCACGCTGAGGATGCAAGAACCCCCACACCAACTAACGATGTGAGGGGAGCACCTCAGCACCCCAGAACTAACCAGCGAGCAAAAAATCACATAAAAGCAAGCTGGACTGAACTCATAATATACTGAGAAACGTTTTCAAGGAAACCATGAGCAAAATAAACAAGCAAACTTAGCTTCTCCTAGCAGAAGACTGGTCACAAGGAATATTCAGGAGAGCAATGAATCAGGACTGAATACACCGACAGCAGGCGACAAGTGAAAGTCCAGCTGGATTAAATAGGCCCCGCATAGCAGGAAATTGAAACAGCTGAACCCAGCCAAGACCCGCCATATCGCTAAAGGCCACCAGAGGGAGCCCAAGAACAAATTCACAACAGTACCCCCCCCTTAAGGAGGGGTCACCGAACCCTCACCAGGGCTCCCAGGCCGATCAGGACGAGCCAAATGAAAGGCACGAACCAAATCGGCCGCATGGACATCGGAGGCGACAACCCAGGAATTATCCTCCTGACCATAGCCCTTCCACTTAACCAAGTACTGAAGCTTCCGTCTCGAAATACGAGAATCCAAGATCTTCTCCACCACATACTCCAACTCCCCCTCGACCAAGACCGGAGCAGGAGGATCAACAGAAGGGACCACAGGCACCACATATCTCCGCAACAATGACCGATGGAACACATTATGAATGGCAAACGATGTAGGAAGGTCCAAACGAAATGACACAGGGTTGAGGATTTCCAAAATCTTATAAGGACCGATGAAATGAGGCTTGAACTTAGGAGAGGAAACCTTCATCGGGACATAACGAGAAGACAACCATACCAAATCCCCCACACAAAGTCGGGGACCCACACAGTGACGGCGGCTGGCAAAGCGCTGAGCCTTCTCTTGGGACAAGGTCAAATTGTCCACCACATGGTTCCAAATCTGCTGCAACCTATCCACCACAGAATCCACCCCAGGGCAGTCAGAAGGCTCAACCTGACCCGAGGAAAAACGAGGATGAAAACCAGAATTGCAAAAGAAAGGTGAAACCAAAGTAGCAGAACTAGCCCGATTATTGAGGGCGAACTCAGCCAATGGCAAAAAGGTCACCCAATCATCCTGATCAGCAGAAACAAAACATCTCAAATAAGCCTCCAAGGTCTGATTAGTTTGTTCGGTTTGACCATTCGTCTGAGGATGGAAGGCCGACGAAAAAGACAATTCAATGCCCATCTTAGCACAAAAGGACCGCCAAAATCTGGACACAAACTGGGATCCTCTATCAGACACAATGTTCTCCGGAATACCATGTAAACGAACCACATTCTGAAAAAACAGTGGCACCAAATCGGAAGAGGAAGGCAGTTTAGGCAAGGGTACCAAATGGACCATTTTAGAAAAACGATCACAAACCACCCAGATGACAGACATCTTCTGAGAGACAGGAAGATCCGAAATAAAATCCATGGAAATATGCGTCCAAGGCCTCTTCGGGACAGGCAAAGGCAAAAGCAATCCACTGGCCCGAGAACAGGAAGGCTTGGCCCGAGCACAAATCCCACAGGACTGCACAAAGGAACGCACATCCCGCGACAAAGAAGGCCACCAAAAGGACCTCGCCACCAAATCCCTGGTACCAAAAATCCCAGGATGACCCGCCAACACCGAAGAATGCACCTCGGAAATAACTCTACTGGTCCATCTGTCCAGAACAAACAATCTCTCCGGTGGACAACGGTCAGGTCTATTGGCCTGAAACTCCTGCAACACCCGTCACAGATCAGGAGAGATGGCAGACAAAATCACCCCCTCTTTGAGGACACCAGTCGGTTCAGAAACTTCCGGGGAGTCAGGTACAAAACTCGTAGAAAGGGCATCAGCCTTCACGTTTTTCGAACCCGGAAGATATGAAACCACAAAATTGAAACGAGAGAAAAACAGCGACCATCGAGCCTGTCTCGGATTCAACCGTTTGGCAGACTCGAGATAAGTCAAATTCTTGTGATCCATCAAGACCACCACACGATGCTTGGCTCCCTCAAGCCAATGTCGCCACTCCTCAAATGCCCACTTCATTGCCAACAACTCTCGATTACCAACATCATAATTCCGCTCGGCAGGCGAAAACTTTCTTGAAAAGAAAGCACATGGTCTCATCACAGAGCTATCAGAGCTTTTCTGCGACAAGACAGCCCCTGCTCCAATCTCAGAAGCATCAACCTCGACCTGAAATGGAAGAGAGACATCGGGCTGGCGCAAGACAGGAGCCGAAGAAAACCAACGTTTCAGCTCATGAAAGGCCTCCACGGCCGCAGGGGACCAATTCGTCACATCAGAACCCTTTTTGGTCAAATCCGTCAAAGGCTTAACCACACTAGAAAAATTAGTGATGAAGCGACGGTAAAAATTAGCAAAACCCAAGAACTTCTGAAGACTCTTCACAGATGTAGGTTGAGTCCAGTCATGAATAGGCTGGACCTTGACTGGATCCATCTCAATAGCAGAAGGAGAAAAAATAAAGCCCAAAAAGGAAACCTTCTGGACTCCAAAGAGACATTTAGAGCCCTTCACAAACAAGGCATTGGCACGCAGGACCTGAAATACCATCCTGACCTGCTTCACATGAGACTCCCAATCATCAGAAAAGACCAAAATATCATCCAGGTACACAATCATAAATCTATGCAGATACTCTCGGAAGATGTCGTGCATGAAGGACTGAAACACAGAGGGGGCATTAGAAAGCCCAAAAGGCATCACCAAGTACTCAAAATGGCCTTCGGGCGTATTAAATGCTGTTTTCCATTAATCGCCCTGCTTTATGCGCACAAGATTATACGCACCTCGAAGATCTATCTTGGTGAACCAACTGGCCCCCCTAATCCGGGCAAACAGATCGGACAACAGTGGCAAGGGGTACTGAAATTTGACCGTGATGTTATTTAGAAGGCGATAATCTATACAGGGTCTCAGAGAACCATCCTTCTTGGCCACAAAAAAGAACCCCGCACCCAAAGGAGACGAGGACGGGCGAATATGTCCCTTCTCCAAGGACTCCTTTATATAACTCCGCATATCGGCATGTTCTGGTACAGATAAATTAAAAAGTCGTCCCTTATATAACTTACTACCAGGAACCAGGTTTATGGCACAATCACAATCCCTATGAGGAGGTAAGGCACTGGATTTGGGCTCATTAAATACATCCTGGTAGTCCGACAAAAATTCAGGGACTTCAGAAGGAGTAGAAGAAGCAATTGACACCAAAGGAGCATCGCCATGAATTCCCTGGCAACCCCAACTTGACACAGACATAGCTTTTCAATCCAGGACTGGGTTATGATCCTGCAGCCATGGCAGACCCAATACGACAACATCATGCAAATTATGTAGCACCAGAAAGCGAATCACCTCCTGATGTGCAGGAGCCATGCACATGGTCAATTGAGTCCAGTACTGAGGTTTATTCTTGGCCAATGGTGTAGCGTCAATTCCCTTTAGTGGAGTAGGGATTGTAAAGGCTCCAAGATAAAACCACAGCGCCTGGCAAATGACAAATCCATCAAATTCAGGGCAGTACCTGAATCCACAAAAGCCATAACTGAGTAGGATGACAGAGAGCAAATCAAGGTAACAGACAAAATGAATTTAGGTTGTACAGTACCAATGGTGACAGACTTAGCGAAGTTTTTTGTGCACTTAGAGCATGCTGAGATGACATGAGCAGAATCACCACAGTAAAAGCACAACCCGTTCTGACGTCTGTAGTTTTGCCGTTCAACTCTGGTCAGAATCCTGTCGCATTGCATAGGCTCAGGCTTCTGCTCAGAAAGTACCGCCAGATGGTGCACAGGTTTGCGCTCCCGCAAACGCCGATCAATCTGAATGGCCAAAGACATTGACTCATTCAGACCCGCAGGCGTGGGGAACCCCACCATAACATCTTTAAGGGCTTCAGAAAGACCCTTTCTGAAAATCGCCGCCAGGGCACACTCATTCCACTGAGTGAGCACTGACCACTTCCTAAACTTCTGACAATAAACCTCTGCTTCATCCTGACCTTGAGAGAGAGCCAGCAAAACTTTCTCTGCTTGGTCTACCAGATTTGGTTCCTCATAAAGCACTCCAAGCGCCAGAAAAAACGCATCAACATTTAGCAGTGCAGGATCTCCTGGCGCCAGAGAGAATGCCCAATCTTGAGGGTCGCCACGTAACAAAGAAATAACAATTTTAACTTGCTGAACAGAGTCACCAGATGAGCGAGGTCTCAAAGAAAGGAATAACTTACAATTATTCTTAAAGTTCAAAAACCTAGATCTATCTCCGGAGAACAGCTCAGGAATAGGTATTTTAGGCTCTGACATAGGACTGCGGATTACATAATCCTGAATGCCCTGTACCCTTGCAGTGAGATGATCCACACTAGAAGACAGACTCTGAATGTCCATATCAGTAGCTGCATTCAGAACCACCCAGAGGTTAAGGGGAGGAGAGAAGCTAAACACAGTGCAGAGGAAAAAAAAAAAAAAATGACCTTAGGATTTCTCTTCTCCCTCTTTTGCTGCATTAACACTTTCTGGCCTGCTGTACTGTTATGATCCTTAGTGGCTTAGGATCACAAATCTGACCAGCTAGGTAAGAACATAGGACGAGCTCTGGGGATGTGGTAACTGGACTGACCGCAATCCTGATCCTAACCGCACACACTATAGGCAGCCGTGGAACGTACCTAGAAATCCTAGACGTCTCTTCACAGCCTGAGAAACTAACTACCCCTAGAGGGAAATAAAGCCTCACTTGCCTCAGAGAAATAACCCCAAAGTATAGAACAGCCCCCCACAAATAATAACGGTGAGTAAAGGAGAAAGCACAAACGCAGTTATGAAAACAGATTCAGCAAAGGAGGCCCGCTAATCACTAGATAGACAGAGGACAGCAAAGAGTCTATGCGGTCAGTACAAAACCCTATCCAAAAATATCCACGCTGAGGATGCAAGAACCCCCACACCAACTAACGATGTGAGGGGAGCACCTCAGCACCCCAGAACTAACCAGCGAGCAAAAAATCACATAAAAGCAAGCTGGACTGAACTCATAATATACTGAGAAACGTTTTCAAGGAAATCATGAGCAAAATAAACAAGCAAACTTAGCTTCTCCTAGCAGAAGACTGGTCACAAGGAATATTCAGGAGAGCAATGAATCAGGACTGAATACACCGACAGCAGGTGACAAGTGAAAGTCCAGCTGGATTAAATAGGCCCCGCATAGCAGGAAATTGAAACAGCTGAACCCAGCCAAGACCCGCCATATCGCTAAAGGCCACCAGAGGGAGCCCAAGAACAAATTCACAACAAAAAGTATATCAGAAACATATGCTCCACTTCTGCATTTATCACCCACTCCTGGTTTTGGCTTACAAATACTGATGAAAAATCCTGACCAAATCCTGATGCAATCCTGAACGTGGACACATACCCTAAGAGTCTCCTGTCTGTATAGACCAGTATTGAAAGCTGTTTTCCGCTCATCCCCCTCTTTAACCCCTTAAGCCCCAAGGGTGGTTTGCACGTTAATGACCGGGCCAATTTTTACAATTCTCATCACTGTCACTTTATGAGGCTATAACTCTGGAACACTTCAACGGATCTTGACGATTCTGACACTGTTTTCTCATGACATATTGTACTTCATGACAGTGGTAAAATTTATTTGATAATACCTGCGTTTATTTGTGAAAAAAAGGGAAATTTGAAGAAAATTTTGAAAATGTCGCAATTTTCCAACGTTGAATTTTTATGCCCTAAAATCATAGAGATATGTCACACAAAATACTTAATAAGTAACATTTCCCACATGTCTACTTTACATCAGCACAATTTTGGAACCAAAATTTTTTTTTGTTAGGGAGTTATAAGGGTTAAAATTTGACCAGCAATTTCTAATTTTTAAAACACCTTTTTTTTTTTTAAGGGACCACATCACATTTGAAGTCATTTTGAGGGGTCTATATGATAGAAAATAACCAAGTGTGACACCATTCTAAAAACTGCACCCCTCAAGGTGCTCAAAACCGCATTCAAGATGTTTATTAACCCTTCAGGTGTTTCACAGGAATTTTTGGAATGTATTAAAAAAAATGAGTATTTAACTTTTTTTCACAAAAAATTTACTTCAGCTCCAATTTGTTTTATTTTACCAAGGGTAACAGGAGAAGAAAATGGACCCCAAAAGTTGTTGTACAATTTGTCCTGAGTACGCTGATACCCCATATGTGGGGGGGAACCACTGTTTGGGCGCATGGCAGAGCTCGGAAGCGAAGGAGCGCCATATGACTTTTCAATGCAAAATTGACTGGAACTGAGATGGGAAGTCATGTTGCGTTTGGAGAGCCACTGATGATGTGCCTAAACATTGAAACCCCCCACAAGTGACACCATTTTGGAAAGTAGACCCCCTAAGGAACTTATCTAGATGTGTGTTCAGCACTTTGACCCACCAGGTGCTTCACAGAAGTTTATTTTTTATTTTTTAAAAATGATCTTTTCGCCCCAATTTTTTATTATCCCAAAGGTAAGAGAAGAAATTGGACCCCAAAAGTTGTTGTGCAATTTGTCCTGAGTACTCTGATACCCCATATGTGTGGGTAAACCACTGTTTGGGCGCATGGCAGAGCTTGGAAGGGAAGGAGCGCGATTTGACTTTTAAATGCAAAATTGACTGGAATTGAGATGGGATGCCATGTTGCATTTGGAGAGCCCCTGATGTGCCTAAACATTGAAACCCCCCACAAGTGATACCATTTTGGAAAGTAGACCTCACTAAGGAACTTATACAGAGGTGGTGTTAAAAATTCTTTTTTTTTTTCCACAAAAAATATTTTTTAGCCCCCAGTTTTGTATTTTCCCAAGGGTATCAGGAGAAATTGGACCCCAAAAGTTGTCCAATTTGTCCTGAGTACGCTGATACTCCATATGTGGGGGGAACCACCGTTTGGGCACATGGCAGAGCTCGGAAAGGAAGGAGCGCCGTTTGGAATGCAGACTTAGATGGAATGGTCTGCAGGTGTCACATTGCGTTTGCAGAGCCCCTGATGTGCCTAAACATTGAAACCCCCCACAAGTGATACCATTTTGGAAAGTAGACCTCACTAAGGAACTTATACAGAGGTGGTGTTAAAAATTCTTTTTTTTTTTCCACAAAAAATATTTTTTAGCCCCCAGTTTTGTATTTTCCCAAGGGTATCAGGAGAAATTGGACCCCAAAAGTTGTCCAATTTGTCCTGAGTACGCTGATACTCCATATGTGGGGGGAACCACCGTTTGGGCACATGGCAGAGCTCGGAAAGGAAGGAGCGCCGTTTGGAATGCAGACTTAGATGGAAGGTCTGCAGGTGTCACATTGCGTTTGCAGAGCCCCTAATGTACCTAAACAGTAGAAACCCCCCACAAGTGACCCCATATTGGAAACTAGACCACCCAAGGAACTCATCTAGATGTGTTGTCAGAACTTTGAACCCCCAAGTGTTTCACTACAGTTTATAACGCAGAGCCGTGAAAATAAAAAATCATTTTTTTTCCACAAAAATTATTTTTTAGCCCCCAGCTTTGTATTTTTCAAAGGGTAACAGGAGAAATTGGACCCCACAAGTTGTTGTCCAATTTGTCCTGAGTACGCTAATACCCCATATGTTGGGGTAAACCCGTTTGGGCACACGGGAGAGTGTCATGATCTCTGCAGGCAGAGATCATAGCAAGCCTATAGAGGGACAAGCTCTCGGAAGATGGAACTATACTGACCATGAACTAAGCCTGCCGCGCAACTAGAAATAGCCAGGTAGCATTTCCTATTTATCGCTAGATGCCCAGCTCTGGCCTAAGACCTAAATAGCTAGCAGAGGGAAATATAAGACCTGGCTCACCTCTAGAGAAATATTCCCAAGAAGACAGTAGCCCCCCACATATAATGACGGTGAGTTCAGATGAAACAACAAACGCAGCAGGAAAATAGTCTTAGCAAATTTGAGGTCCGCTTACTAGATAGCAGAAGACAGATAGTATACTTTCATGGTCAGCAGAAAAACACTAACAAAAAACCATCCAGAGATTACCTTAAACTCTGGCATTAACTCATAACGCCAGAGTAGCAATCCCTGATCAACGAGAGCTTTCCAGCCACAGTAACAAAACTTCAGCTGTGAACTGGAACAAGTAGGCAAAACAAAACATGGACAAAAGTCCAACTTATCTAGTAGTTGTCTAGAAGCAGGAACAAGCACTGAGAGGCATCAGATAACATTGTTGACCGGCAAGAAACCACCAGAGAAATGAGCTTAAATAGCGACACCCACTACTGATGGAACCAGGTGAAACAGGAAAGAGGATGACACGTGCAATTCCACAAGCGGCCACCGGGGGAGCCCAGAATCCAAATTCACAACAGTACCCCCCCCTCAAGGAGGGGGCACCGAACCCTCACCAGATCCACCAGGGCGACCAGGATGAGCCCTATGGAAGGCACGAACAAGATCAGAAGCATGAACATCAGATGCATTGACCCAAGAATTATCCTCCTGGCCGTAACCCTTCCAGTTGACCAGATACTGGAGTCTCCGTCTGGAAACACGAGAGTCCAAAATTTTCTCCACAACGTACTCCAACTCACCCTCAACCAACACCGGAGCAGGAGGCTCAACTGAAGGTACAACAGGTACCTCATACCTGCGCAATAACGACCGATGAAAAACGTTATGAATGGAAAAGGACGCAGGGAGGTCCAAACGGAAAGAAACAGGATTAAGAATCTCCAATATTCTATAAGGGCCGATGAACCGAGGTTTAAACTTAGGAGAAGAGACCCTCATAGGGACAAAACGAGAAGACAACCACACCAAATCTCCAACACAAAGCCGAGAACCAACACGACGATGACGGTTGGCAAAACGCTGAGTCTTCTCCTGGGACAACTTCAAATTGTCCATAACCTGCCCCCAGATGTGATGCAATCTCTCCACCACCGCATCCACTCCAGGACAATCCGAGGATTCCACCTGACCGGAGGAAAATCGAGGGTGAAACCCCGAATTACAGAAAAACGGGGACACCAAGGTGGAAGAGCTGGCCCGATTATTGAGGGCGAACTCTGCCAATGGCAAAAAAGCAACCCAATCATCCTGGTCAGCAGAGACAAAACACCTCAGATATGTCTCCAGGGTCTGATTAGTCCGCTCGGTCTGGCCATTAGTCTGAGGGTGAAAAGCAGATGAAAAAGACAAATCTATGCCCATCCTAGCACAGAAAGCCCGCCAAAATCTAGACACAAATTGGGTACCTCTGTCAGAAACAATATTCTCAGGAATACCGTGCAATCGGACAACATTCTGAAAAAACAGAGGAACCAACTCAGAAGAAGAAGGCAACTTGGGCAGAGGAACCAAATGGACCATTTTAGAGAAACGGTCACAGACCACCCAGATGACAGACATCTTCTGGGAAACAGGCAGATCTGAAATAAAATCCATCGAGATGTGTGTCCAAGGCCTCTTAGGAATAGGCAAGGGCAACAGTAGTCCGCTAGCCCGAGAACTACAAGACTTGGCCCGAGCACAAACGTCACATGACTGCACAAAGACTCGCACATCTCGTGACAGGGAAGGCCACCAGAAGGATCTTGCCACCAAATCCCTGGTACCAAAAATTCCGGGATGACCTGCCAATGCAGAAGAATGTACCTCAGAGATGACTCTGCTGGTCCAATCATCCGGAACAAACAGTCTATCAGGCGGACAACGATCCGGTCTATCCGCCTGAAACTCTTGCAAGGACCGCCGCAGATCAGGAGAAACGGCCGACAAAATTACTCCCTCCCTAAGGATACCTGTGGGTTCAGAATTACCAGGAGAGTCCGGGTCAAAACTCCTAGAAAGGGCATCTGCCTTAACATTCTTAGAACCCGGTAGGTATGACACCACAAAATTAAAGCGAGAAAAAAATAAAGACCAGCGCGCCTGTCTAGGATTCAGGCGTCTGGCAGTCTCAAGATAAATCAAATTTTTGTGGTCAGTCAATACCACCACCTGATGCCTAGCCCCCTCGAGCCAATGGCGCCACTCCTCAAACGCCCACTTCATGGCCAAAAGCTCCCGATTCCCAACATCATAATTCCGCTCTGCGGGCGAAAATTTGCGAGAAAAGAAGGCACAAGGCCTAATGACGGAGCAGTCGGAACCTTTCTGCGACAACACTGCCCCAGCTCCGATCTCCGAAGCGTCAACCTCAACCTGAAAAGGCAGATTCACATCAGGCTGACGCAACACAGGGGCAGAGGCAAAACGGTGCTTAAGCTCCTGAAAGGCCTCTACAGCATGAGGGGACCAATTAGCAACATCAGCGCCTTGTCTGGTCAAATCAGTCAGTGGTTTAACGACATCCGAAAAACCAGCAATAAATCGGCGGTAAAAGTTGGCAAAGCCCAAAAATCTCTGAAGACCCTTAAGAGAGGAGGGCTGAGTCCAGTCACAAATAGCTTGCACCTTGACGGGATCCATCTCAATGGAAGAGGGAGAAAAAATATACCCCAAAAAGGAAATTTTCTGGACCCCAAAAACGCACTTAGACCCCTTCACACATAAAGAATTAGACCGCAGAACCTGAAAAACTCTCCTGACCTGCTGGACATGAGAGTCCCAGTCATCAGAAAAAATCAGAATATCATCCAGATATATTATCATAAATTTATCCAGAAAATCGCGGAAAATATCATGCATAAAAGACTGGAAAACTGAAGGGGCATTAGAAAGACCAAAAGGCATGACCAAATACTCAAAGTGGCCCTCGGGCGTATTAAATGCGGTCTTCCACTCATCCCCCTGCCTGATCCGCACCAAATTATACGCCCCACGAAGATCAATTTTAGAGAACCACTTAGCACCCTCTATACGAGCAAACAAATCAGTAAGCAATGGCAATGGGTATTGATACTTAACAGTGATCTTATTCAGAAGCCGATAATCAATACATGGTCTCAAAGAGCCGTCTTTTTTTGAGACAAAGAAAAACCCAGCTCCCAAGGGAGAAGAAGATGGACGAATATGTCCCTTTTCCAAAGACTCCTTTATATATTCCCGCATAGCAGCATGTTCCGGCACAGACAGATTAAACAAACGACCCTTTGGATATTTACAACCCGGTATCAAATCTATGGCACAATCGCACTCACGGTGCGGAGGTAACGACCCAAGCTTGGGTTCGTCAAAGACGTCTTGATAATCAGAGAGGAACTCAGGGACTTCAGAGGGAATGGACGACGAAATAGAAACCAAAGGTAAGTCCCCATGAATACCCTTACATCCCCAGCTCAACACAGACATTGCTCTCCAGTCCAAGACTGGGTTGTGAGACTGCAACCATGGCAATCCCAGCACCAAATCGTCATGTAAATTATACAGCACCAGGAAACGAATAATCTCCTGGTGATCCGGATTGATACGCATGGTTACTTGTGTCCAGTATTGTGGTTTATTATTAGCCAATGGGGTGGAGTCAATCCCCTTCAGAGGAATAAGAGTCTCCAAAGGCTCTAAATCAAAACCACAACGATTGGCAAAGGACCAATCCATAAGACTCAGAGCGGCGCCAGAGTCAACATAGGCGTCCGTGGCAATGGATGACAAAGAGCAAATCAGGGTTACAGACAAAATAAACTTAGACTGAATGGTGCCAATGGAAACAGACTTATCAAGCTTCTTTGTACGCCTAGAGCATGCTGATATAACATGAGTAGAATCCCCACAATAGAAACACAATCCATTCTTCCGTCTAAAATTCTGTCGCTCGCTCCTGGACAGAATTCTATCACACTGCATACTTTCTGGCGTCTTTTCCATAGACACCGCCAGATGGTGCACCGGTTTGCGCTCCCGCAGACGCCTATCAATCTGAATAGCCATTGTCATGGACTCATTCAGACCTGCAGGCACAGGGAACCCCACCATAACATCCTTAACGGCATCAGAGAGACCTTCTCTGAAAGTTGCCGCCAAGGCGCACTCATTCCACTGAGTAAGCACAGACCATTTACGGAATTTTTGGCAGAAAACTTCAGCTTCGTCTTGCCCCTGAGATAGTGCCATCAAAGTTTTTTCTGCCTGAAGTTCCAAATGAGGTTCCTCATAAAGCAAGCCCAAGGCCAGAAAAAACGCATCCACATCGCGTAACGCAGGATCCCCTGCTGGCAATGAGAAGGCCCAATCTTGAGGGTCACCCCTGAGCAAGGAAATCACAATCCTAACCTGCTGAGCAGGGTCTCCAGCTGAACGAGACTTCAGGGACAAATAAAGCTTACAATTATTTCGGAAATTCTGGAAGCTAGCTCTATTCCCTGTGAAGAACTCCGGCAAAGGAATTCTCGGCTCAGATACCGGAGCATTTACCACAAAATCTTGTAAATTTTGTACTTTCGTGATGAGATTATTCAAACCCGCAGTTACACTCTGGAGATCCATTATTGTCAGGTGCTCACAGAGCCATACAGAGATTAGGAGGAGAGAGAGAAAAAAGACTGCAGCAAGGCAGACTGGAGGAAAAAAAAAAAAAAAAAAAATTCCAGCAGACTTCTTATAACTCTCCTTTCTAAACCTGGGTCTTTAACACTTTACTGGCCGGTCAAACTGTCATGATCTCTGCAGGCAGAGATCATAGCAAGCCTATAGAGGGACAAGCTCTCGGAAGATGGAACTATACTGACCATGAACTAAGCCTGCCGCGCAACTAGAAATAGCCAGGTAGCATTTCCTATTTATCGCTAGATGCCCAGCTCTGGCCTAAGACCTAAATAGCTAGCAGAGGGAAATATAAGACCTGGCTCACCTCTAGAGAAATATTCCCAAGAAGACAGTAGCCCCCCACATATAATGACGGTGAGTTCAGATGAAACAACAAACGCAGCAGGAAAATAGTCTTAGCAAATTTGAGGTCCGCTTACTAGATAGCAGAAGACAGATAGTATACTTTCATGGTCAGCAGAAAAACACTAACAAAAAACCATCCAGAGATTACCTTAAACTCTGGCATTAACTCATAACGCCAGAGTAGCAATCCCTGATCAACGAGAGCTTTCCAGCCACAGTAACAAAACTTCAGCTGTGAACTGGAACAAGTAGGCAAAACAAAACATGGACAAAAGTCCAACTTATCTAGTAGTTGTCTAGAAGCAGGAACAAGCACTGAGAGGCATCAGATAACATTGTTGACCGGCAAGAAACCACCAGAGAAATGAGCTTAAATAGCGACACCCACTACTGATGGAACCAGGTGAAACAGGAAAGAGGATGACACGTGCAATTCCACAAGCGGCCACCGGGGGAGCCCAGAATCCAAATTCACAACAGGAGAGCTTGGAAGGGAAGGAGCACTGTTTTACTTTTTCAACGCAGAATTGGCTGGAATTGAGATCAGACGCCATTTCGCCTTTGGAGAGCCCTGATGCGCATAAACAGTGGAAACCCTCAATTCTAACTGAAACCCTAACCCAAACACACCCCTAATCCCAACCACACCCCTAACCCCAACACACCCCTGACCCTAATCCCAACCCTAACCACACCCCTAACTCCAACACACCCCTAACTGTTATGAACTGGTGGCCTAGGAGCGGCATGAGACGTACTCTGGAGAATGTGGTAACTGTACTGACCGCAGACCCTGGACTTAACACCGCAACTAGAAGTAGCCGTGGGATGTACCTACCAATCCTAGACACCTCGACACAGCCGGAGGACTAATTAACCCTATAGATAGAAAATGGAAAACTATCTTGCCTCAGAGAAAATTCCCAAAGGATAGGCAGCCCCCCACAAATATTGACTGTGAGAGGAGAGGAAAAAAACATACACAGGCTGAAAACAGAATTTAGCAAAGGAGGCCAATCTAGCTAGATAGAAAAGATAGGACAGAGAACTATGCGGTCAGTATTAAAATACTAAGAAATGTCCACCACAGATAATACAAAAAAACTCCACATCTAACTAAAGACATAGAGGGTAAATCTGCCTCTCCAGAGATTCCAGCTTAGCTGCATAAATCCTTACACAGATTAAGCTGGACAAGAAAAAACATGAAATGCACTGAACAATGAGGCCCACAACAAGTGGGCAGAAAAACAAGCAGACTTATCTTGAAGAAATGAACTGCAAGCAGGAGCGACCAGGAAGGGATGTGAATCCTCCAGAACAATGAACAACTGGCACTCACTAAAGGGTGAAGCCAGACTAAATAGCCCCGTCCGAAGTGGACGCACCTGATGACTGCTGTGAAGGATAAACAGCAGCACTACCACTTATAACCACCGGAGGGAGCCCAAGAGCAGAACCCACAACAGAATTCACAACACCTAACCCTAATCCCAACCATAACCCTAACCACACCCCTAACCCCAACACACCCCTAACCCTAATCCCAACCCTAACCACACCCCTAACTCCAACACACCCCTAACCCTAATCCCAACCATAACCCTAACCACATCCCTAACCCTGACACACCCCTAACCCTAATCCCAACTGCAAATGTAATCCAAACCCTAACTTTAGCCCCAAGCCTAACCCTAACTTTAGCCCCAACCCTAACTGTAGCTATAACCCTAACTTTAGCCCCAACCCTAACCCTAACTTTAGCCCCAGCCCTAACCCTAACTTTAGCCACAACCCTAACCCTAACTTTAGCCCCAACCCTAACTGTAGCTCTAACCCTAACTTTAGCCCCAACCCTAACCCTAACTTTAGCCCCAAGCCTAACCCTAACTTTAGCCCCAGCCCTAACCCTAACTTTAGCCACAACCCTAACCCTAAATTTAGCCACAACCCTAACTGTAGCCCTAACCCTAGCCCTAACCCTAATCCTAACCCTAATGGGAAAATGGAAATAAATACATTTTTTTTATTTTATTATTTTTCCCTAACTAAGGGGGTGATGAAGGGGGGTTTTATTTACTTTTATAGTGGGTATTTTATCGGATTTGTATGATTGGCAGCTGTCACACACTAAAAGACTCTATTTATTGCAAAAAAAATAGTTTTTGCATCTCCACATTTTGAGAGCTATAATTTTTCCATATTTTGGTCCACAGAGTCATGTGAGGTCTTGTTTTTTGCAGGAGGAGTTGACGTTTCTATTGGTATCATTTTCGAACACGTGACATTTTTTGATCGCTTTTTATTCCGATTTTTGTGAGGCAGAATGACCAAAAACCAGCTATTCATGAATTTCTTTTTTTTTGGGGGGGGGGCGTTTATACCATTCAACGTTTGATAAAATTGATAAATAAAGCAGTTTTATTCTTCGGGTCAGAATGATTACAGTGATACCTCATTTATATCATTGTTTTATGTTTTGGCGCTTTTATACGATAAAAACTATTTTATAGAAAAAATAATTATTTTTGCATGCGCTTTATTCTGAGGACTGTAACTTTTTTATTTTTTTGCTGAAGATGCTGTATGGCAGCTCGTTTTTTGTGGGACAAGATGATGTTTTCAGCGGTACCATGGTTATTTATATCCGTCTTTTTGATCGCGTGTTATTCCACTTTTTGTTCGGCGGTGTGATAATAAAGCATTGTTTTTTTGCCTCGTTTTTTTTTTTACGGCGTTCACTGAAGGGGTTAACTAGTGGGATAGTTTTATAGGTGGGGTCGTTACGGACGCGGCGATACTAAATATGTGTACTTTTATTTTTTCATTTAGCTAAAGAAATGTATTTATTAATTTTTTTATTTAGGAATTTTTTTATTTTTTAGTCTTTATTTTTTTTTTACACATCTAAATTTTTTTTTTAACTTTATAACATTGTCCCAGGGGGTGACATCCCACTATAGGGTCAGATCGCTGATCTGATACTTTGCACAGCACTGTGTCAGATCAGCGATCTGACAAGCAGGGCTGCAGGCTTACCAGCGCCTGCTCTGAGCAGGCGCTTGTAAGCCACCTCCCTGCAGGACCTGAAAGTAGCCCCGCGGCCATTTTGGATCCGGGGCTTGCAGGGAGGAAACGCACGGTACAAGGTGAACACATCGCCTTGTACTTAGGGTCTCAGGGAAGCACGCAGGGAGCCCCCTCCCTGTGCGATGCTTCCCTATGCCCCCGGAATGCTGCGATCGCAGTGTTTCGGGGGTTAATGTGCCAGGAGCGGTCCATGGGCGACCCATTCCTTGCGAATAGACCCACCGACGATCCTAGGTTAATCTCATGCGAACAACTATAGATAAGGGGAAGAGGTACCCTAAAAGAACTAAGGACTGGGTACAAAAATGGGTCACCTCCTAGTAGAAAACACAAAGAAGGCTGCAGAAACCAATAGAAAACAGAAACTAAGGCTAGCAGAACCAGAGGTACCAGCACTGCACAAATAACACACACAGAACACTAAGCAAAGTACTAAGCTAGAGCTCAAGCAGGTTAACACTGTTGTCCAGCAAGGACTGAAAGGCAGGTTCTGGTTAATAAAGAGTGAAACAAACACCTGACCCAAGTCAAACCCAGCACCAGAGGAAAAAGACCAGCAGCCAGAACTCCACAAGAAAATGGCGGATAGTAACAAACTAAACAGATTCTAACAGCTTGAGTAAAATACCCCTGTCTCAAGGGTGTAGAATCGATGGCCGTTATGGGTATAGATCTGGACAGTCCATAAAGAAGAAAGCGGATTGGCACATACCGTCCCGTGCAACAAAATCCTTTATCCTTTACATTGCACTTCAACAGGTCATAAACAGCTGTGCATTCGTCCTGCCTCTCTCCCATGGTATATAGATCTGGACAGTGTGTGTGGTCTGAGATCCTGGACCTGGAGGAACCTAGTGTCGATCAAGTTAAACCCAGAAATGCAGAAATAACCACCTTATTGTAGCCCAGATTGATTTCAGCCAGCAAAATAAATTGTGTCCTCGCCATGGAGGAGATATGTACACCCGGGTTGCTAACCTCCCCGCAATCTGGGCTCCTTAGTTTTCTGGCGTCTGTTTACTGTGAGATAGGGAAGGACATGTGCCCATGAAATAGCCCTTTATACTACAGTAAAAATATACTCCCCTTTGCATCGAACAACAGACTGCTTTCCAGAATGAGTTGCCCCACCCAACTGCATGGGTTCCTCAGATGACTCAGAATAGGTTTCCCTTGGCCCCGAATCTGCCGCACATTGGGGTGTCTCTTTATGTCTCTGGCGAAGACGGCGATCCACTCAGATAGACAGAGACATGGCCTCCTCAAAGGAAACTGGAGTCTCATACAGGGCTAAGGCATCCTTCACCCTTACTGATAGCCACTCACAGGACTGTCTATCGAGTGCAGGGTCATTCCACTTAGTGTCCGTGGACCACCTCCCAAACTCAGACATACTCCTCCACCAGCTGGTCTCCCTGCTGGAGCTGATGTAGTGTGGACTCAGCCAGGGAGATGCGGTCAGGGTAATTGTATACATTAAACAGCACCAGAAAAAATTCCTCCACTGTCTGGAGAGACTGGGAGTCAGATAGCAGAGAGAATGCCCATGCTTGGGGGTCACCCTGAGGGAGCGAGATTATTATCCCCACCCTTTGCTCCTTGGTTCCTAAAGTATAGTTTACAGGCCTCCCTGAAAACAACAAACTTGCCACGCAACCCCGAGAACCTGTCAGGCAGAGCGATCTTGGCTCCACTAAGGGTTGCCTGGCAGTCATGGTCCCCAAACTTGATATGTTAGGATGCTGCAAAACAACAGGGCATAGATCTGCCACCTCAAGGCTGAGCTCATGCAGTTGCCCTGACAGAGTAGTGAAAGCATCCATACTGTTAGGGTATGTGCACACGTTGCGGATTTCTTGCAGAAATTTCCTGAAGAAAACCGGAAATTTTCTGCAAGAAATCCACTTTTTTTTTTTTGCGTTTTTTTTTCGTTTTTTTCGCGTTTTTTTAGCATTCTGCAAGCGTAATTAGCTTGCAGAATGCTAAAGTTTTCCAAGCGATCTGTAGCATCGCTTGGAAAACTGACTGACAAGTTGGTCACACTTGTCAAACATACTGTTTGACAAGTGTGACCAACTTTTTACTATAGATGCAGCTTATGCAGCATCTATAGTAAAAGATAGAATGTTTAAAAATAATTAAAAAAATAAAAAAAATGCTTATACTCACCCAGACATCTCATCAGCGGCGTCCGTTCGTCTTCCTATAGCTGGTGTGTGCGCACAGGACCTTCCGTGACGTCACGGTCACGTGAGCGGTCACATGACCGCTCACGACCAATCACAGGACAGTGACGTCATCGGCAAGGTCCTTCGCCGCACATCAGCTACAGGAACCGAAGCGACAGCGTGCAGTGGAGGCGGGAAGACATCGAGGGTGAGTATATCGCTATTTTTTATTTTAATTCTTATTTTTTGACCACTTATATGGTGCCCAGTGCGTGGAGGAGAGTCTCCTCTCCTCCACCCTGGGTACCAACCGCACATAATCTGCTTACTTCCCGCATGGTGTGCACAGCCCCGTGCGGGAAGTAAGCAGATCAATGGACCCCTAGGTGTGCGGAATCCCCTGCAATTCCGCATTTTAATGAACATGTTGCTTTTTTTTCCGCGATGCGATTTTTTCGCGGAAAAAAAGGCTACATTTGCACAAAAAATGCGGAATACACTTAAAATAATGGGAGGCATATGTAAGCGTTTTTTTCGCGTTTTTATCACGTTTTTATAGCGAAAAAACGCGAAAAATACTTAACGTGTGCACATGGCCTTAGGAGTTGAGTTCCCACCTCTGCACAGGGGGAATCTCAGGCCATCTCCGCTGTGGTCTCCCATTCTTCTCCTGCCGCAGTGGAGACTGCTCAGCAGAGATGTCAGACCCAGGATCTCACTCAGTCTGACTCTGTATAGAGAGTTACTACTGCTTTTCCAGCTTCTGCCATTGAAGTCAGTGCTGGGCAGCGGCGAGCAGATGCTTCTAGGACTAAGTCCTGCTTTTCTCGTTCTGAGCATGCCCAGAGTAAGATCTCTCAGTGGAGATCGAGGGTCACATGTTCAGATACTGCAGCTAAATCCATTGGTCCTCCAGGAAGGTCCTGAAGGTGCTCAGGCTCTCTAGCAGCCTCTCATTGGTCCTTCTAGGAGGGTCCTGTACTTGCTGCAGCTATTTAAGGCTCTCATCACCGCACGGCCATGCGCTAGTATTGAATCTGTTACGTGCATGCGCCAGTGTGGTCATTTATGTGTGTTCAGGGACTCGGCTGAAATAAGCCCCTAGAATGCCGGCACCTCCGGCGAGGAGATTGTGTGCATGGATTTAGGGCCCTAGATGAAATAAGCCCCTAGAATACCTGCTCCTCCGGTGAGGAGATTGTATGTTTGCATGACCACTGAATGCTCTCTGATGGGCACTTAACCTGTGCTCCTGTGAAGTCTAACAGGGCGCAGAGCTTCCCTTTATTGGCTACTCTGTAACAAAGCTAATCTATACCGCCAAATAGTGCCACCATTTACTAGCAGCTGGTTCCCCTGCACGGTGGACCCTGGGCTGCTAACACATCAATAATAATAAACATCTTTATTTACTCGGTGTGTTCCGCTAGCCCTAACACATACTGGATCAAAAAATGGTTTAGGTCAAAGCTAATGTCACAACTTGGTTGGCGGGTGTCTTGAGACCAGCGGCTCCTTCTCTATACCTAACGCTAGGGGCATCCTAGCTCTTCATATGTCCAATTACTTCTGATGGTGAAGGTGCTTGGGCTACATACCTTGCCTTATTTCCTGAATCTGCCCTCAGTCTGTACCCTTCCCCCCCCCAGGGAAGAGGGGAGTAGTGGTGTACCGTAATACACCAACCAGACAAACAAGTTAATACAAACAGGGATAACAAAAAATACCAAACATACAAATATGTTCACGCATATAACAGTGGAATGCTCTGGGGAGTGGATGATGGGTTAAACTAAAGTAGAAGAAAGGGAATTATAACACTCAAAACCTAGCAACAGTCACAGATAAATCCACCAACTGCCTTCTCCAATAACAACCAACAACCTCCAGCCATGCTGCATGAGCTATCTCTAGAGGACAATGAGTGCTAGCCAGGGCCCAGAATATATAGGAGATGGGAGTGGCTAACAGTGCACAGATGAGTGCCTTAGGCAATGTTCACACTTTGCGGTTTTTGCTGCGGATCCGCAGCGGATTTGACGCTGCGGATCCGCAGCAGTTTTCCATGCAGGGTACAGTACAATGTTACCCTATGGAAAACAAAAACCGCTGTGCCCACATTGCGGAAAATCCCGGAAAAAAACGCGCGGAATTGCTGCGGAAAAAAAGAAGCATGTCACTTCTTTCTGTGGATTCCGCAGCGGTTTTCAACATGCACCAATAGGAAAGTGCTGTTGAAAACCCGCAGAGGAATCCGCAGAAGAAACCGCAGGAAAATCCGCAGTGAAAATGGCAGCGGTTTTGCACTGCGGATTTTCCAATTCCGCAGCGGAAAAACCGCAGCAGATTCCGCAGCGTGTGCACGAGCCCTTAATGCTCCAGGAGCTCTCAACAGAGCAGATTAATCATTGCACTGCCTAAAGAAATTTACACCGTTTAATATGAAGGTGAAGTGCTTCTAATCAGTGCAGGAGCAGGAGAAATCAGATGCTGCGGTCTTCTGGCTCCTTTGTGTTGTGGAAAACCTGTGACAACACCGCCAAATGTGTCTCTCAGTGAGTGGGACCCCCCTGACCCTTTTCCCAACGCGATGCACTGCTCCCTCGGACTGAGGCCTATCTGGAGGCCTGAAGCCTTGGCCTCCCTTGCGGGCCATGTACACCAGGTGCACGGCCCCTGTGGAATACACAGGAGTGATCTGATTGCTCGAAGATACAGACCCGAAAGAACAAAATAGACAGGCGGAGCCAGAGAGACACAAAGCCAGCCTGGCCAATGATACCACACCCGACACCGCATATTTATCTGCCGCGTGTCCTCCTGCAGCAAAGACTGGACCCTGGGGGTTGTGGCGTAGCTTCTACTCCAGGTCTGCCTCTTCTGACATCATGGCTGCTGGTGAGTGACTGGATCAGCTTGGTTGCATCTCGTGTCCTGTATAGATGCTCGCAGGGTGGGCGCTGTGGTTGAGGTTTCCCCTGTCGTTCACAGGGTTCGTCTGGCTTTAACCCTGACACAGGTATAGTGCAGTCTGAGGGCCTCAGGCGGTGAATCTCAGGAAGGCCTCTGCAGTGGTCATTTTCCTTTTTCCCCTAGGCTTCTTGTCCAGGAAGAACACCTTTGAACAAAATACGGTACTCCTCAGCCTCTTAGGTGCATAAGAGGGGTCACTTATAGCACCAACACCTGCTCCATCGGCCCTTCCCTCTCCCCTCCCTCTTTCTACATTGGACATCTTTTGCTACAACAAGTCTCCAGCATAAACAAGTGCTTCTCACAAAATTAGAATATAATCAAAAATTTTATTTATTTCAGTTCTTCAATGCAAAAAGTGAAACTCATATATTCTATTCTATAGAGTCATTACAAACAGAGTGATCTAATCAAGTGTTTATTTCTGTTAATGTTCATGATTATGGCTTACAGCCAATGAAAACCAAAAGTCATTATCTTAGTAAATTAGAATACTTTATAACACCAGCTTAAAAAATGATTTTAAAATCCGATAAGTTGGCCTACTGAAATGTATGCTAAGTAAATGCACTCAATACTTGGTCGGGGCACTTTTTGAATCAATTACTGCATCAATGCATCGTGGCATGGAGGCAATCAGCCTGTGGCACTGCTGAGGTGTTATAGAAGCCCAGGTTGCTTTGATAGCAGCCTCCAGCTCATCTGCATTGTTGGGTCTGGTGTCTCTCATCTTCCTATTGACAATACCCCATAGATTCTCTATGGGGTTAAGGTCAGGCGAGTTTCTTGGCCAATCAAACACAGTGATACTGTTGTTTGTAAACCAGGTATTGTTACTTTTGGCAGTGTGGACAGGTGCCAAGTCCTGCTGGAGAATTAAATTTCCGTCTCCAAAAGATTCATATCACCGCCACAAAATAACAACGTGGGATACAGCAAGCTGTTTCACATTTAGCAACAGAAAAAATTATAACTTTGTTTAATGTGCCTTAGGTCTGCAGACAGTTTTATATCACCACAGAAGTAAATGACAAGGTGGGATACAGCAGGCAGTTTAATATTTTTTTCACTAGCTACATGTGAATTAGAATGCTATATTCATGCATGGAGCACAATAGAAGCACTGCACAACATGTGCCCTGCTAGCATTCTTTGTGGACCTCAGTAATGTCCAAAAAGGAATTAAAAAAATGCTGGAAGGTAAATTTAACAGCCACACTGGACAGTAGCTCCCTACACTATCTGACTGATATACACCCGCCTAGCTAACTAGCTAAAATCTTGTTAACAGTGGCAGCTTCAGGAGCAGCCTCTCTGCTCTGTTATAGTGTCAAAATGGTGCTAAAACAAGATGTCTGTTATTTATATGGAGAGGGACATGTGATTTCAGCAGCCAATGACATAAGCCGTGGTGTCAGGACATTGTGGGTGTTTCCTGTGCCCTGATTGGCTAGCCACAATGTGCACACAAAGTTAGGGGAAAAAAATGACTGCTGTGCGGTGCTTACAAGAACGCCGCTCCTCTGAGCTCTGCAAACCCCCTCCTCTCAAACATGTGCCAAACTCTCATGATACACCACCATTATTGATGCTAAAGTGCTGAAAATACTTTTGTGGCAACGCAAATATTTTCCCGTACTTTTACCGAATGTTAACAAACAGGATTTCCATGCATGTGTTGTGACTGTCATACAGCCGTGACACATGCAGCTGTGGCACCGATCAGCCGTCACTATCCAGGAAGCAGGGCTCCCTCTGCAGCTTATTTGGTAAGCGCTGTAGCTTGCCGAATAAGAGGGAACCCAAACAAATTTGCTCAACTCTACTTTCTGACCAGCGGGGATGATTTCACCGTCGATCAGAAGCGGTGTTTGCCAGGCTTTCATGCACATGACAGTGTGGCAAACACTGGATGTTCGGGCCCCCCATTCAAGTGAATGAGGTCCGGGGTTCGAGTACTGTTCTGGTGCCCGAACCCGAACTTTTTGTAACTGTTCGGCCTAACTCGTTGGACCCGAATATCCAGGTGTCCGACCATCTCTATTCGTGACAAGTTGGTGGCAGCTTTAGAGGTTTTCATGACACAGACTAATGGAAAAATCGCTCATCTCTATTTCCTAATCATCATTTAGTGTTGAGAATAGTTTCCCTTACTCTTCTAAAACTGTAACTGTTGGATTTTTTTTCTTATAAAACACTCAACCTCTATTCTAGGTTATAAAGTGCCTAGGTCAAAAAATAAAATAAAAAGGGAGAAATAACAGAAAATACTTAAATGTTTTCCGTCTGTAGTTATTCTGATTTCCTGAGGTGAGGGGAGTAATTCATGGAGCACGTCAGCCTTTAAGCTGACCCCACATGTGAACACTTCTCTTTGCGTAACCCAGCTGTTTATAGAGGCTCATTTTTCTAGGATGACTTGGATTGGTCTATTGAACCACTTCACCCCGAAGCCTGTTTTCACCTTTCTGACCAGGCCAAATCTTACAATTCTGACCACTGTCACTTTATGTGGTTATAACTCTGCAACGCTTCAACGGATCCCGCTGATTCTGAGAATGTTTTCTCTTGACATATTGTCCTTCATGATAGTTGTCAAATTATTTGATATGACTTACACTTGTCTGTGAAAATATTGGAAATTTGGTGAAAATGTGAAAAATTTTGCAATATTCAGACTTTAAAATTTTATGCTCTTACAGTTATGTCAAATAAAATAGTTAATAAATAACATCTCCCACATGTCAACTTTACATCAGCACAATTTTTTGAAACACAATTTTATTTTTGTTAGTTATAAGGGCTAAAAGTTGACCAGCAATTTCTAATTTTTCCAATAAAATTTACAGAACCATCTTTTTTAAGCGATGACATCACATATGAAATGATTTTGAGGGGCCTATATGACAGAAAATAGCGAAAAGTTACACCATGCTAGAAACTGTACCTCTAAAATGTGCTCAAAACCACATTCAAGAAGTTTATTAACCCTTCTGGTTCTTCACAGTAATTAATTAATGGAATGTGGATTAAAAAAATGAACATTTAACTTTTTCATAAAAAAATTACTGTAGACCCAATTTTTATTTATTCTCACAAAGGTAACAGAAAAAAAATTGACCCCAAAATTTGTTGTGCAATTTTTCCTGAGTATGCAGATACCCCAGATGTTGGGGGAAAACACTGTTTGGACCTCATTTTATAATCAAGACCCATCAAGGAATTTATCTAGATGTGTGTGAAGTTAATAACGTTGAACCATGAAAATAGAAAAATCTAATTTTTCCCACAAAAATGTTCTTTTAGCCCCAATTTTTTATTTCACAAGGTTAACAGGGGAAAATGGATCTCAAAATTTATTGTGCAATTTCTCGTGAGTACATCAATACCCGGTATGTGTCCAAAAACTACTGTTTAGGCAATGTCACGACAACGGTCGGTTGACCTGGGACCAGGGATCCTTTTATGGCCCTAACACTAGGAAGCGACCTAGCTCGCCCTGTTCCCAGGGCTACTTCAGATGGCAAAGACGTCGGGGCCTCTGCTGTTACCCTGTCTCCTAAATTAGCCCTCCGTCTGTTCTCCTCCCCCACCCAGGGAGATGTGGGTGCTACTGTGCACCCCAGTGCACCAACCCGACAAACGGGGACAAAGACAAGGGGAAATTGAAAACTCCACACACACTAAATATACACTCACATATAACAGAGGGATCAACCAGGGTGTGCAGGAAGGGGAATAAACCAAAAATAGGAAAGGATAAGGAATTACCAAGCAAACCAAACAGCCACTTATATGTTGTGATTCGGTTCGTGGGCTCCCCCGGTGGTCTCTTGTGGTACTGGTGTCCTGCAAGCTTTGCCTTCAGTTCACCTGTTCCTATCAGGATGTGGGAGTATCCTATTTAACCTTGCTCCTCAGTCATTCTAATGCTGGCCATCAATGTATCCAGAGTGATTCTGTTGCATGTTCCTGCTCCCAGTTTTCTGCTCAGCTAAGTTGGACACTTTAGTCCTTAAGTCTATTTTTGTATGTTTTGTCCAGTTTGCACTTATGTGAATCTCTGCAGCTGGAAGCTCTTGTTGGGCTGAAATTACCACTCCAGTGGCATGAGTTGTCACATGAGTTAAGGTAATTTCAGGATGGTGTTTTGAAGGGTTTTGCAGCTGACCGCGAAGTCCTCTGTTGTATCTTTCTGCTATTTAGTTAGCGGGCCTCTCTGTGCTAAATCTGCTTTCATACTACGTGTGTCCTTTCATCTGCTCTCACCGTTATTATATGTGGGGGGCTGCTATCTCCTGTGGGGACATTCTCTGGAGGCAAGCCAGGACTGTGTTTTCTTCTACCAGGGGTAGTTAGTTCTCCGGCTGGCGCGCGGCATCTAGAGACAACGCAGGAATGCCCCCTGGCTACTTCTAGTGTGGTGTGTAGGTTTAGCATCGCGGTCAGCTCTAGTTTCCATCACCCGAGAGCTTGTCCGTTTATTCTATGCTTCTGATGTTTTCTTGCCATTGGAAACCATAACAGTATGGCCAGCCTAAAATGTTTAATCTATAGGCTGAAGCAGGAGAGAAAAGGAACTGTGTGAAACCTTTTTTTTTTTTTCCTTCCTCTGAAGTTGCACTCCAGCTCTAATTGCAGTCTCCTGTTTTCCTCTCCTCTTAACCCCTGAATGGCTCAGACTTTATCTGTTGAAATATGGATCCCCAGAGTCTGGCTACCAATTTGAATAATCTTGCCTCTAAAGTTCAGAATATACAAGATTTTTTGTTACATGCTCCTCGGTCTGAACCTAAAATTCCTATACCGGAGTTTTTTTCTGGAGATCGATCTTGTTTTTTAAATTTTAAATACAATTGTAAATTGTTTCTTTCGCTGAGATCTCATTCTGCTGGAGATCCTGCCCAGCAAGTAAAAATTGTTATTTCTTTACTGCGGGGTGACCCCCAAAATTGGGCATTTTCATTGGCACCAGGGGATCCTGCGTTGCTCAATGTGGATGCGTTTTTTCTGGCTTTGGGGTTGCTTTATGAGGAACCAAATTTGGAGATTCAGGCTGAGAAAGCCCTAATAGCCCTCTCTCAGGGGCAAGATGAAGCCGAAATATATTGCCAAAAATTTCGAAAATGGTCTGTGCTTACTCAGTGGAATGAGTGCGCTCTGGCGGCAATTTTCAGAGAAGGTCTCTCTGATGCTGTAAAAGACGTCATGGTGGGGTTTCCTGCGCCTACTGGTCTGAATGAGTCCATGACAATGGCAATTCAGATTGATCGGCGTTTACGGGAACGCAAACCTGTGCACCAGTTGGCGGTGTCTTCTGAAGAGGCACCACAGAGTATGCAATGTGATAGCTTTCTGTCCAGAAGCGAACGACAGATTTACAGGCGCAAAAATCATTTGTGCTTCTATTGTGGAAATTCTACTCATGTTATATCAGCATGCTCTAAACGAACAAAGAAAGTTGATAAATCCTCTGTTATTGGCACTTTGCAGTCCAAGTTTATTTTGTCTGTAACTCTAATTTGTTCGTTATCTTCTATTGTTGCGGATGCGTATGTGGATTCTGGCGCCGCTTTGAGTCTTATGGATTGGTCCTTTGCCAGGCGCTGTGGGTTTGATCTAGAGCCTCTGGAAGTTCCTATACCTTTAAAGGGTATTGATTCTACACCATTGGCTAGTAATAAACCACAATACTGGACACAAGTGACTATGCGTATGACTCCAGACCATCAAGAGGTGATTAGCTTCCTTGTACTGTATAATCTACATGATGTGTTGGTGCTGGGATTGCCATGGTTGCAAACTCATAACCCAGTCCTTGACTGGAAAACAATGTCTGTACTAAGCTGGGGATGTCAGGGAAATCATGGGGACACACCTTTGGTCTCCATTGCTTCATCTATTCCCTCTGAAATTCCTGAGTTTTTGTCTGATTATCGTGAGGTTTTTGAGGAATCTACTCTTAATTCTCTTCCTCCTCACAGAGATTGCGATTGCGCCATAGATTTGATCCCTGGCAGTAAATTTCCTAAGGGTCGTCTATTCAATCTGTCTGTACCTGAACATGCTGCCATGCGAGAGTATATTAGGGAGTCCTTGGAAAAGGGACATATTCGTCCTTCTTCGTCTCCTCTTGGAGCGGGGTTCTTTTTCGTAGCTAAAAGTGATGGTTCTTTGAGACCTTGTATTGATTATAGACTCTTGAATAAGATCACAGTCAAGTATCAATATCCTTTGCCATTGCTGACAGATTTATTTGCTCGCATTGAGGGGGCGAAGTGGTTCTCTAAGATTGATCTTCGCGGTGCGTATAATTTGGTGCGAATTAAGCAGGGGGATGAGTGGAAAACCGCATTTAATACGCCCGAAGGCCATTTTGAGTATTTGGTGATGCCTTTTGGTCTGTCAAATGCCCCTTCGGTCTTTCAGTCTTTTATGCACAATATTTTCCGTGAATATCTGGATAAATTTATGATTGTGTATTTGGACGATATCTTGATTTTTTCGGATGACTGGGAATCTCATGTTCAACAAGTTAGGAGGGTTTTTCAGGTTTTGCGGACCAATTCTCTGTTTGTTAAAGGTTCAAAGTGTGTTTTTGGGGTTCAGAAGATTTCTTTTTTGGGGTACATTTTTTCCCCCTCTTCTATTGAGATGGATCCTGTGAAGGTTCGGGCTATTTGTGACTGGACGCAACCGACTTCTCTTAAGGGCCTTCAGAAATTTTTGGGCTTTGCTAACTTTTATCGTCGATTCATAACTGGTTTTTCTAGCGTTGTCAGGCCTTTGACTGATTTGACTAAAAAGGGTGCTGATGTTGCAGATTGGTCTCCTGCTGCTGTGGAGGCCTTTCGGGAGCTTAAGCGCCGTTTTTCTTCTGCTCCGGTGTTGTGCCAGCCTGATGTTTCTCTTCCTTTTCAGGTGGAAGTTGATGCTTCCGAGATCGGAGCGGGGGCGGTTTTGTCGCAGAAAAGTTCAGATTGTTCAGTGATGAGACCTTGTGCGTTCTTTTCTCGAAAATTTTCGCCCGCCGAGCGAAATTATGACGTCGGTAATCGGGAGCTTTTGGCGATGAAGTGGGCATTTGAGGAGTGGCGTCATTGGCTTGAGGGTGCTAAACATCAGGTGGTGGTCTTGACTGATCACAAAAATTTGATTTATCTTGAGTCGGCCAGACGTCTGAATCCTAGACAGGCGCGCTGGTCGTTGTTTTTCTCCCGGTTTAATTTTGTGGTTTCGTATCTGCCAGGTACTAAGAATGTGAAGGCGGATGCCCTTTCTAGGAGTTTTGAACCTGATTCCCCTGGTGATTCTAAACCTACGGGTATACTTAAGGATGGGGTGATATTGTCTGCTGTCTTCCCAGACCTGCGACGTGCTTTACAAGAGTTTCAGGCGGATCGGCCTGATCATTGTCCGCCTGGTAGATTGTTTGTGCCGGATGAGTGGACCAATAGAGTCATCTCGGAGGTTCATTCTTCTGCGTTGGCAGGTCATCCGGGAATTTTTGGTACCAGAGATTTGGTGGCTAGGTCCTTCTGGTGGCCTTCCCTGTCTCGGGACGTGCGTACTTTTGTGCAGTCTTGCGATGTTTGTGCTCGGGCCAAGCCTTGTTGTTCTCGGGCTAGTGGGTTGTTGTTGCCCTTGCCTGTTCCTAAGAGGCCTTGGACACACATCTCTATGGATTTTATTTCTGATCTCCCTGTTTCTCAGAAGATGTCCGTCATTTGGGTGGTGTGTGACCGCTTTTCTAAGATGGTTCATTTGGTGCCCTTGCCCAAGCTGCCTTCCTCATCTGAGTTGGTGCCCCTGTTTTTTCAGAATGTGGTTCGGCTGCATGGTATTCCGGAGAATATCGTTTCCGACAGGGGATCCCAGTTTGTGTCCAGATTTTGGCGGGCGTTTTGTGCCAGGATGGGCATTGATTTGTCTTTTTCGTCTGCATTTCATCCCCAGACAAATGGCCAGACGGAACGTACTAATCAGACCTTGGAGACTTATTTGAGGTGTTTCGTGTCTGCTGATCAGGATGACTGGGTCTCCTTTTTGCCGTTGGCTGAGTTTGCCCTTAATAATCAGGCCAGTTCTGCCACTTTGGTCTCCCCTTTCTTTTGCAATTCAGGGTTCCATCCTCGTTTTTCATCTGGTCAGGTGGAGTCTTCGGATTGTCCTGGAGTGGATACCATGGTGGATAGGTTGCATCGTATTTGGGGGCAGGTGGTGGACAATTTGGAGTTGTCCCAGGAGAAGACTCAACGTTTTGCTAATCGCCATCGTCGTGTTGGTCCTCGTCTTCGTGTTGGGGACTTGGTGTGGTTGTCCTCCCGTTTTGTCCCTATGAGGGTCTCTTCTCTTAAGTTTAAGCCTCGGTTCATCGGTCCTTATAAGATTTTGGAAATTCTTAACCCTGTGTCTTTTCGTTTGGACCTCCCAGCATCCTTTGCTATCCATAATGTCTTCCATCGGTCATTATTGCGGAGGTATGAGGTACCACTTGTGCCTTCTGTTGAGCCTCCTGCTCCTGTGCTGGTTGAGGGTGAATTGGAGTACGTGGTGGAGAAAATCTTGGACTCCCGTGTTTCCAGACGGAGACTTCAATATCTGGTGAAATGGAAGGGCTACGGTCAAGAGGATAATTCTTGGGTTACAGCTTCTGATGTTCATGCTTCTGATTTGGTCCGTGCCTTTCATAGGGCTCATCCAGATCGCCCTGGTGGTTCTTGTGAGGGTTCGGTGCCCCCTCCTTAAGGGGGGGGGTACTGTTGTGATTCGGTTCGTGGGCTCCCCCGGTGGTCTCTTGTGGTACTGGTGTCCTGCAAGCTTTGCCTTCAGTTCACCTGTTCCTATCAGGATGTGGGAGTATCCTATTTAACCTTGCTCCTCAGTCATTCTAATGCTGGCCATCAATGTATCCAGAGTGATTCTGTTGCATGTTCCTGCTCCCAGTTTTCTGCTCAGCTAAGTTGGACACTTTAGTCCTTAAGTCTATTTTTGTATGTTTTGTCCAGTTTGCACTTATGTGAATCTCTGCAGCTGGAAGCTCTTGTTGGGCTGAAATTACCACTCCAGTGGCATGAGTTGTCACATGAGTTAAGGTAATTTCAGGATGGTGTTTTGAAGGGTTTTGCAGCTGACCGCGAAGTCCTCTGTTGTATCTTTCTGCTATTTAGTTAGCGGGCCTCTCTGTGCTAAATCTGCTTTCATACTACGTGTGTCCTTTCATCTGCTCTCACCGTTATTATATGTGGGGGGCTGCTATCTCCTGTGGGGACATTCTCTGGAGGCAAGCCAGGACTGTGTTTTCTTCTACCAGGGGTAGTTAGTTCTCCGGCTGGCGCGCGGCATCTAGAGACAACGCAGGAATGCCCCCTGGCTACTTCTAGTGTGGTGTGTAGGTTTAGCATCGCGGTCAGCTCTAGTTTCCATCACCCGAGAGCTTGTCCGTTTATTCTATGCTTCTGATGTTTTCTTGCCATTGGAAACCATAACAGTATGGCCAGCCTAAAATGTTTAATCTATAGGCTGAAGCAGGAGAGAAAAGGAACTGTGTGAAACCTTTTTTTTTTTTTCCTTCCTCTGAAGTTGCACTCCAGCTCTAATTGCAGTCTCCTGTTTTCCTCTCCTCTTAACCCCTGAATGGCTCAGACTTTATCTGTTGAAATATGGATCCCCAGAGTCTGGCTACCAATTTGAATAATCTTGCCTCTAAAGTTCAGAATATACAAGATTTTTTGTTACATGCTCCTCGGTCTGAACCTAAAATTCCTATACCGGAGTTTTTTTCTGGAGATCGATCTTGTTTTTTAAATTTTAAATACAATTGTAAATTGTTTCTTTCGCTGAGATCTCATTCTGCTGGAGATCCTGCCCAGCAAGTAAAAATTGTTATTTCTTTACTGCGGGGTGACCCCCAAAATTGGGCATTTTCATTGGCACCAGGGGATCCTGCGTTGCTCAATGTGGATGCGTTTTTTCTGGCTTTGGGGTTGCTTTATGAGGAACCAAATTTGGAGATTCAGGCTGAGAAAGCCCTAATAGCCCTCTCTCAGGGGCAAGATGAAGCCGAAATATATTGCCAAAAATTTCGAAAATGGTCTGTGCTTACTCAGTGGAATGAGTGCGCTCTGGCGGCAATTTTCAGAGATGGTCTCTCTGATGCTGTAAAAGACGTCATGGTGGGGTTTCCTGCGCCTACTGGTCTGAATGAGTCCATGACAATGGCAATTCAGATTGATCGGCGTTTACGGGAACGCAAACCTGTGCACCAGTTGGCGGTGTCTTCTGAAGAGGCACCACAGAGTATGCAATGTGATAGCTTTCTGTCCAGAAGCGAACAACAGATTTACAGGCGCAAAAATCATTTGTGCTTCTATTGTGGAAATTCTACTCATGTTATATCAGCATGCTCTAAACGAACAAAGAAAGTTGATAAATCCTCTGTTATTGGCACTTTGCAGTCCAAGTTTATTTTGTCTGTAACTCTAATTTGTTCGTTATCTTCTATTGTTGCGGATGCGTATGTGGATTCTGGCGCCGCTTTGAGTCTTATGGATTGGTCCTTTGCCAGGCGCTGTGGGTTTGATCTAGAGCCTCTGGAAGTTCCTATACCTTTAAAGGGTATTGATTCTACACCATTGGCTAGTAATAAACCACAATACTGGACACAAGTGACTATGCGTATGACTCCAGACCATCAAGAGGTGATTAGCTTCCTTGTACTGTATAATCTACATGATGTGTTGGTGCTGGGATTGCCATGGTTGCAAACTCATAACCCAGTCCTTGACTGGAAAACAATGTCTGTACTAAGCTGGGGATGTCAGGGAAATCATGGGGACACACCTTTGGTCTCCATTGCTTCATCTATTCCCTCTGAAATTCCTGAGTTTTTGTCTGATTATCGTGAGGTTTTTGAGGAATCTACTCTTAATTCTCTTCCTCCTCACAGAGATTGCGATTGCGCCATAGATTTGATCCCTGGCAGTAAATTTCCTAAGGGTCGTCTATTCAATCTGTCTGTACCTGAACATGCTGCCATGCGAGAGTATATTAGGGAGTCCTTGGAAAAGGGACATATTCGTCCTTCTTCGTCTCCTCTTGGAGCGGGGTTCTTTTTCGTAGCTAAAAGTGATGGTTCTTTGAGACCTTGTATTGATTATAGACTCTTGAATAAGATCACAGTCAAGTATCAATATCCTTTGCCATTGCTGACAGATTTATTTGCTCGCATTGAGGGGGCGAAGTGGTTCTCTAAGATTGATCTTCGCGGTGCGTATAATTTGGTGCGAATTAAGCAGGGGGATGAGTGGAAAACCGCATTTAATACGCCCGAAGGCCATTTTGAGTATTTGGTGATGCCTTTTGGTCTGTCAAATGCCCCTTCGGTCTTTCAGTCTTTTATGCACAATATTTTCCGTGAATATCTGGATAAATTTATGATTGTGTATTTGGACGATATCTTGATTTTTTCGGATGACTGGGAATCTCATGTTCAACAAGTTAGGAGGGTTTTTCAGGTTTTGCGGACCAATTCTCTGTTTGTTAAAGGTTCAAAGTGTGTTTTTGGGGTTCAGAAGATTTCTTTTTTGGGGTACATTTTTTCCCCCTCTTCTATTGAGATGGATCCTGTGAAGGTTCGGGCTATTTGTGACTGGACGCAACCGACTTCTCTTAAGGGCCTTCAGAAATTTTTGGGCTTTGCTAACTTTTATCGTCGATTCATAACTGGTTTTTCTAGCGTTGTCAGGCCTTTGACTGATTTGACTAAAAAGGGTGCTGATGTTGCAGATTGGTCTCCTGCTGCTGTGGAGGCCTTTCGGGAGCTTAAGCGCCGTTTTTCTTCTGCTCCGGTGTTGTGCCAGCCTGATGTTTCTCTTCCTTTTCAGGTGGAAGTTGATGCTTCCGAGATCGGAGCGGGGGCGGTTTTGTCGCAGAAAAGTTCAGATTGTTCAGTGATGAGACCTTGTGCGTTCTTTTCTCGAAAATTTTCGCCCGCCGAGCGAAATTATGACGTCGGTAATCGGGAGCTTTTGGCGATGAAGTGGGCATTTGAGGAGTGGCGTCATTGGCTTGAGGGTGCTAAACATCAGGTGGTGGTCTTGACTGATCACAAAAATTTGATTTATCTTGAGTCGGCCAGACGTCTGAATCCTAGACAGGCGCGCTGGTCGTTGTTTTTCTCCCGGTTTAATTTTGTGGTTTCGTATCTGCCAGGTACTAAGAATGTGAAGGCGGATGCCCTTTCTAGGAGTTTTGAACCTGATTCCCCTGGTGATTCTAAACCTACGGGTATACTTAAGGATGGGGTGATATTGTCTGCTGTCTTCCCAGACCTGCGACGTGCTTTACAAGAGTTTCAGGCGGATCGGCCTGATCGTTGTCCGCCTGGTAGATTGTTTGTGCCGGATGAGTGGACCAATAGAGTCATCTCGGAGGTTCATTCTTCTGCGTTGGCAGGTCATCCGGGAATTTTTGGTACCAGAGATTTGGTGGCTAGGTCCTTCTGGTGGCCTTCCCTGTCTCGGGACGTGCGTACTTTTGTGCAGTCTTGCGATGTTTGTGCTCGGGCCAAGCCTTGTTGTTCTCGGGCTAGTGGGTTGTTGTTGCCCTTGGACACACATCTCTATGGATTTTATTTCTGATCTCCCTGTTTCTCAGAAGATGTCCGTCATTTGGGTGGTGTGTGACCGCTTTTCTAAGATGGTTCATTTGGTGCCCTTGCCCAAGCTGCCTTCCTCATCTGAGTTGGTGCCCCTGTTTTTTCAGAATGTGGTTCGGCTGCATGGTATTCCGGAGAATATCGTTTCCGACAGGGGATCCCAGTTTGTGTCCAGATTTTGGCGGGCGTTTTGTGCCAGGATGGGCATTGATTTGTCTTTTTCGTCTGCATTTCATCCCCAGACAAATGGCCAGACGGAACGTACTAATCAGACCTTGGAGACTTATTTGAGGTGTTTCGTGTCTGCTGATCAGGATGACTGGGTCTCCTTTTTGCCGTTGGCTGAGTTTGCCCTTAATAATCGGGCCAGTTCTGCCACTTTGGTCTCCCCTTTCTTTTGCAATTCAGGGTTCCATCCTCGTTTTTCATCTGGTCAGGTGGAGTCTTCGGATTGTCCTGGAGTGGATACCATGGTGGATAGGTTGCATCGTATTTGGGGGCAGGTGGTGGACAATTTGGAGTTGTCCCAGGAGAAGACTCAACGTTTTGCTAATCGCCATCGTCGTGTTGGTCCTCGTCTTCGTGTTGGGGACTTGGTGTGGTTGTCCTCCCGTTTTGTCCCTATGAGGGTCTCTTCTCTTAAGTTTAAGCCTCGGTTCATCGGTCCTTATAAGATTTTGGAAATTCTTAACCCTGTGTCTTTTCGTTTGGACCTCCCAGCATCCTTTGCTATCCATAATGTCTTCCATCGGTCATTATTGCGGAGGTATGAGGTACCACTTGTGCCTTCTGTTGAGCCTCCTGCTCCTGTGCTGGTTGAGGGTGAATTGGAGTACGTGGTGGAGAAAATCTTGGACTCCCGTGTTTCCAGACGGAGACTTCAATATCTGGTGAAATGGAAGGGCTACGGTCAAGAGGATAATTCTTGGGTTACAGCTTCTGATGTTCATGCTTCTGATTTGGTCCGTGCCTTTCATAGGGCTCATCCAGATCGCCCTGGTGGTTCTTGTGAGGGTTCGGTGCCCCCTCCTTAAGGGGGGGGGGGTACTGTTGTGATTCGGTTCGTGGGCTCCCCCGGTGGTCTCTTGTGGTACTGGTGTCCTGCAAGCTTTGCCTTCAGTTCACCTGTTCCTATCAGGATGTGGGAGTATCCTATTTAACCTTGCTCCTCAGTCATTCTAATGCTGGCCATCAATGTATCCAGAGTGATTCTGTTGCATGTTCCTGCTCCCAGTTTTCTGCTCAGCTAAGTTGGACACTTTAGTCCTTAAGTCTATTTTTGTATGTTTTGTCCAGTTTGCACTTATGTGAATCTCTGCAGCTGGAAGCTCTTGTTGGGCTGAAATTACCACTCCAGTGGCATGAGTTGTCACATGAGTTAAGGTAATTTCAGGATGGTGTTTTGAAGGGTTTTGCAGCTGACCGCGAAGTCCTCTGTTGTATCTTTCTGCTATTTAGTTAGCGGGCCTCTCTGTGCTAAATCTGCTTTCATACTACGTGTGTCCTTTCATCTGCTCTCACCGTTATTATATGTGGGGGGCTGCTATCTCCTGTGGGGACATTCTCTGGAGGCAAGCCAGGACTGTGTTTTCTTCTACCAGGGGTAGTTAGTTCTCCGGCTGGCGCGCGGCATCTAGAGACAACGCAGGAATGCCCCCTGGCTACTTCTAGTGTGGTGTGTAGGTTTAGCATCGCGGTCAGCTCTAGTTTCCATCACCCGAGAGCTTGTCCGTTTATTCTATGCTTCTGATGTTTTCTTGCCATTGGAAACCATAACACTTATAACTCCTCCAGCGCTCCTTCACATACCAACTTCTCTCCTTCATTTAGTCATGCAGCAAAAAGCGAACTCTGACGAGGACTAGCAATAGAGCAGAGATTATATAGGGAAAAGGAGTGGCTAACTTAGCACAGCTGAGAACAGGGACTTCCAACATGGCAGATTAACCCTTGTTCTGCTAGAAGAAATAAACAATAATAAGCCAGAGTAGTGCTTTTTCTCAGCGCTAGAGTAGGAGCAAAAAGACGCTGCGGTCCTCTGGCTCCGCTCCATCGCGGTAACCCCGTGACAGGAACTCTGCAAAGCTCAGAAGGGAAGAACCACCATATTGGAGTTCAGATTTTGCTTGACTGATTTAATGGTACATGTCACATTGGGAGAGCCCCTGAAGGGCCAGAGTAGCAGAACCCCACCATAAAAGTGACCCCATTTTACAAGACACACCTCTCAATGAATTAATCTATGGATGCATTGAGCATACTGACACCGACTTTTATACCATTGGGCAGTGAAGAAAAAAAAAATCAATTTTTGCCACCAAAATTTTGTTTTAATATTTCTTAACCACACGGTGAGACTCAGGAGGGACAGAGTGCTATTTTCCTCCTGGAGTGCAGATTTCTTGAGAATTCTTTGCAATTCCGTATCCAGAGCCACTAAGTGCTAGAAAAGCAGAATCCTCCCTCAAATTACTCCATTTTTGAAATTATATCCCTTTTGGAATTTATCTACAGGTGTAATGACGATTTTGACTCCATGGGTGGTTTACAGAAACATGCAGCAGTGGATGTTGCTTAGTGAAAATTCCAAACTGCCATTGTGGTGCCAGTACGTTGCAAGTCTCAGTATGTTGCAGTCACCAGAATGTGGCAGTGCCCAGCTCATGCTTCTGGAGACACACAACTGTAAGTTAGGTGATCTGTCATCACTACAGAAATGCTAAACATGTGGATGCTATATGTGGTTTAGACACACTGTGATCAGAAGGGAGGGGGCATTTGGTAGCGCAGAATGTGCTTTCTTTTGGGGGGCAAGGAGCCATAGTGCTTTTCCAGAGCCTTTGTGCTACCAGTAACGTGGAAGACACCTATATTTCCAGCTGATGGACCTGAGTGGGGACTTGATTTTTTTTAGGGAACATTTTCCATAACATTTGAGATCACATTTATCCTGCGCTTTACACTGAGCACTTACATAGGGGTTTACATCTATATCTGTGAGTGACAGGATTCAGATGAGAATCCCCAGGTTATTTACTATAATGCAGCAGCAGTGTTACTCTGGACTGTTTGGCCTCTGTTCAGCAATATACTTCTTTTCAGAGGTGCACAAAACTGTAGTTGACTGCGCAGTTTTGCACGCCTAAAAAAAATAGACACCGCCGGATCATAGGAAGCCACACGGCATCCACAGTGACTTCATCTGCCTCGTTATAGGGAATCTTCCACCAGAGGTTACATCTGAATCACTTATTTCAGAGATTTACACAGAAACCCTGGTGTAAGTGCTCAGCATAGAGCACATTATAAATATGAGCGCAGCCTTACTGTGATCTTTTGGAGATTGAATGAACAAAATAGGTGCAGGTGAGGAATTCGTTTTATTTATCTTTACACTGTTCATCGTGATGTATAAGTGATTAGGCAACTTTATTCTTGGATAAGTGCGATTACAGCGATACCAGATGTGGAGACACAGGGGTCAGCGGGTGCTCTAGTCCACCAGGCAAAACCGCATAAACCAGGGATCATCCCACCGATTGCCCACTCTCCTTTTACTGTGGGCATGTTACTCAGACAACACAAGGTGAGGGTAAAACAGTGGCGATACTTTATTGAACCACAAAACAGGCAAATAACATATTGAACAGTCCCAGCAAAATACCCAAGATGATGTAAAATTACAGCATATCACACTTTTGCTGACTCGCCTGGATAAGTGCAGCTGTGACTTCAGATCTTCCAAGGCTCACTACCCCACATGTGGAACGCACAGGTGGAAATAACAGGCTTAGGAAGCTGACAGACTATTGAGGTCAGGTGACCAGAGGGTCACATCCTGGCTTCTCCGAACATCTCCATGGAGCCAGGTGATCAGTGGGCGACAATCTTGGCTTTCCCAAATATATCCATGGGGCTTTGGTGACCGGTGGGTCGAAAATCCTGACTACCCCAAACATATCCATGGTTCAGTGATGGTCAATGGAGCAGATCTGTATTCTTTCAGCCGTTTCAATGTTCCTGGCTGTGGTTTTGTAAAAAAGTCTCTGTTTATTTGGATCTCTTGATGTCTTGGCTGTCTGGATGTATATGGTTAGGCTACGTTCACATTTGCGTTGTGCGGTGCAGCGTCGGCGACGCAATGCACCATGCAAATGTAAACGCATGCACAACGCAGCGTTTTGTGACACATGCGTCCACTTTTGCATGGTTTTTGGCGCAGAAAAAAACTGCATCATGCAGCGTCCTCTGCGCCCTGATGCATGCACCACAGTGACGCATGCGTCACAAAACGCAAGTGCAACGCATGTCCATGCGCCCCCCATGTTAAATATAGGGGGGCATGATGCATGCGTCGCCGCGGCTGCGCCTGACGCAACGCTAATGTGAACGTAGCCTTAGAGGCATATTCCACTTACATAGCTCACAACTGTTGTCATTCAAACCAGCATCAAGAGGAAGATGTGATGAGGTTAATTAACGCACATTGTTGGACTAAATTAATTTGCATACTTTTTAATCCTCTGTTTTGCAAGTCAACAAGCCACAAGACCCACACAATGGTCATTCAACATAATAAGTAAAAATCCATTGTTAAATTACCCTACATCACTGTCTTCTAAAGATAGACATAAAGCTGTAGGAGCTGATGTAAGAGGCAACCAATAGGCTATTCAAAAAACAACACTTAACCCCTTAACAACCGCCGATATGCCTTTTAACGGTGGCAGTTAAGGGTACTTAATTAACGGCGCTGTGGAAAAAGTGTAAAACGCCCCGCAGAGTCGGATTTTCTCTGGGGTCTCGGTTGCTGGGGGTAGCGGGGACCCCAGAGAACATGATTTGGGTCGGTTTTTACCGACCCCTGGGTTGCGATCGCCGGTAAATAACAGTTTACCGGTGGCCGCAAAAAAACACAACAAAAAAAGCGATTTCCAATTTAATTTCTCTGTCCTCCGATGTGATCGCACATCAGCGGACAGAGAAATGGGGTCCCCGATCGCCCCCCGATACTCACCCATCTCCCCCCTATGCTCCTCGTGGCTCCAGATGGGCGCCGCCATCTTTTTCCTGGGGAAAAAATGGCGGGTGCATGCGCAGTGCGCCAGCCGGCACCTGGCAGATCTTTGGGGTCTCGGCTGCCGGGGGTAGCTGAGACCTCAAAGAACATGATTGGGGTTGGTTTTTACCGACCCGTTTTGGGATCGCCGGTAATTAACTGTTTACCGGCGACTGCAAAAAAAGCGGTGTTATTCTCTGTCCTCTGATGTGATCGCACATCAGAGGACAGAGAAATAGGGGGATCAGGGACCCTGATATACTTATATACTGGGTCCTCCTGTGTCCCCTCCTGGCCGCCGGCTTCTTCCTCCGGGAAGAAAATGGCGGGCGCATGCGCAGTGCGCCCGCCGTGATGTGCCGGCTGGCAGTGGAAGATTGTTTCTCTTATTTTATTTTGGTCACTGTGAGATCTTACCACAGTGATCAAAATAGAAAAAATAATAAATACCCCCCCCCCCCTTAGTTAGGAAAAAAACAATAAAAAAAAAAAAGGATGTATTTCCATTTTCCAATCAGGGTTAGGGTTAGGGTTGGGGCTAAAGTTAGGACTAGGGTTAGGGTTAGAGTTGGTATTAGGGTTAGGGTTGGCATTAGGGTTAAGGTTAGGATTAGGTTTGAGATTATGATTAGAGGTGTGTTGGGCTTAGGGATTTGATTAGGTGTGTTTTGGGGTTAGGGTTTTGATTAGGGTTATGGATTGGGTTGGGATTAGGGGTGTGTTGGGGTTAGGATTGGAGTTAGAATTGGGGGGTTTCCACTGTTTAGGTACATCAGGGGGTCTCCAAACGCGATAGCCAATTTTGCGCTCAAAAAGTCAAATGGTGCTCCCTCCATTCTGAGCTCTGCCGTGTGCCCAAACAGTGGTTTACCCCCACATATGGGGTATCAACGTACTCAGGACTAATTGGACAACAACTTTTGGGGTCCAGTTTCTCCTGGTAGCCTTGCAAAAATAAAAAAAATTGGGGGCTAAAAAAATCATTTTTGTGAAAAAAAACATTTATTTTCACAAATCTGCATTATAAACTTTTGTGAAGCACTTGGGCTTTCAAAGTGCTCACGACACATCTAGATAAGTTCCTTGGGGGGTGTAGTTTCCAAAATGGGGTCACTTGTGTGGGGTTTCTACTGTTTAGGCACATCAGGGATTCTGCAAACACAACATGACGCCTGCAGACCATTGTATCAAAGTCTGCATTCCAAAACAGCGCTCCTTGCCATCCGAGCTCTGCCATGCGCCCAAAGAGTGGTCCCCCCACATATGGGGTATCAGCGTACTCAGCATACTTTGCACAATAAATTTTGGGGTCCAATTTCTCCTATTACCCTTGTGAAAGTAAAAATTTGGGGGTGAAAAAAAATCATTTTTTCCACAAAAATGATTTTTTATTTTCATGGCTCTACACTATGAACTTCTGTGAAGCAGTTGGGCATTCAAAATGCTCACCACACATCTAGATAAGTTCCTTGGGGGGGGGATCTAGTTTCCAAAATGGGGTCACTTGTGGGGGGTTTCTACTGTTTAGGTACATCAGGAGCTCTGCAAATGCAACATGACATCCACAGACCATTCCATCAAGGTCTGCATTTTAATACGTTACAACTTCCCTTCCGAGCCCCGATGTGTGCCCAAACAGTGGTACCCCCACACATGGGGTATCAGCGTACTCAGGACAAACTGGATAACAAATTTTGGGGTCCAATTTCTCCTGTTACCCTTGAGAAAATAAAAAATTGCAAGCTAAAAAATCATTTTTGAGAAATAAAAAAGAAGGATTTTTTATTTTCACAGCTCTACATTATAAATTTCTGTGAAGCACTTTGGGGTTCAAAGTGCTCACCACACATCTGGATAATTCCTTGGGGGGGGTCTAGTTCCCAAAATGGGGTCACTTGTGAGGGGTTTCCACTGTTTAGGCACATCAGGGGCTCTCCAAGCGCGACATGGCATCCGATCTATATTCCAGCCAATTCAGCATTGAAAAAGTCAAACGGTGCTCCCTCTCTTCCCAGCTCTGCCATGCGCCCAAACTGTGGTTTACCCCCACATATGGGGTATCGGCGTACTCAGAACAAATTGCACAACAACATTTGGGGTCTAATTTCTCCTGTTATCCTTGTAAAAATAAAAATTTGGGGGCAAAGAGATCATTCTTGTAGAAAAAATGCGATTTTTTATTTTCACGGCTCACCACACATCTAGATAAGTTCCTTAAGGGGTCTAGTTTCCAAAATGGTGTCATTTGTGGGGGGTTTCTACTGTCTAGGCACACCAAGGGCTCTCCAAACGCGACATGGCGTCCGATCTCCATTCCAGCCAATTCTGCATTGAAAAAGTCAAACGGCGCTCCTCTTCCAAGCCCTGCCGTGCGCCCAAACAGTGGCTGATCCCCATATATGGGGTATCGGCATATTCAGGAGAAATTGCACAACAAATTTTGTGGTTCATTTTCTCTTTTTACACTTGTGAAAATATAAAAAAATTATTCTGGAATAAAATGTTTGCAAAAAAAAAGTTAAATGTTCATTTTTTCCATCCACATTGTTTCAGTTCCTGTGAAGCCCGTAAAGGGTTAATAAACTTCTTGAATGTGGTTTTGAGCACCTTGAGGGGTGTAGTTTTTAGAATGGTGTCAAGTTTGGGTATCTTCTGTCACACCCCTCAAAGTGACTTTAAATGTGAGATGGTCCCTAAAAAAAATGGTTTTGTAAATTTTGTTGTAAAAATGAGAAATCGCTGGTCAACTTTTAACCCTTATAACTTCCTAAGAAAAAAAAAAATTGTTTCCAAAATTGTGCTGATAATAAAGTGGGAAATGTTATTTATTACCTATTTTGTGTGGCATTTCTCTCTGATTTAAGGGCATAAAAATTCAAAGTTTGAAAATTGCAAAATTTTTAAAATTTTCACCATATTTCCGTTTTTTTTTCATAAATAATCGCAAGTAATATTGAAGAAATGTTACCACTAACATGAAGTACAATATTTCAGGAAAAAACCATGTCAGAATCAGCGCAATCTGTTAAAGCGTTCTGGAGTTATAACCTCATAAAGTGACAGTGGTAAGAATTGTAAAAATTGGCTTGGTCATTACGTACCAAATTGGCTCTGTCACTAAGGGGTTAAGACTAATATGACAACAGTGTATGGTTATTGAGCAACTGAAGAACAAATGCATAAATGCAAAACTCAACATATAGATAACAGTCTATTCCTCCTGGCTTACAGAAAATAGACGTGTGGTTAATTAAGATAAAATGCTGTGTTGTCACACCAGATTTATATATTTTTTTATATTTGGCTGCTGTCACATACTAAGAGGCGCTTTTTATTGCAAAAACTGCATCACCATATTTTGAGAGCTATAATTTTTCCGTACTTTTGCTAACAGTCATGTGAGGGCTTGATTTTTGCAGGATGGGTTGACATTTATTGGTATAATTTTCGGACACAACATTATTTGTTGACCCGAGCATAAGCTGACCCCCCCCTAACTTTGCCACAAAAAAACTGGGAAAACGTAATGACGAGTATAAGACTAGGTTGGAAAATGCAGCAGCTACCGGTAATTTTAAAAATAAAAATAGCTACCAATAAAAGTTAAATTAATTGAGATATCAGAAGGTTAAGTGTTTTTGAATATCCATATTGAATCAGGAGCCCCATATAATGCTCCATACAGTTCAAGATGGGCCCCATAAGATGCTCCATATTAAAATGCGCCCCATATACTGCTGCACAAAGGTTAATAATGGCCCCATAAGATGCTCCATAGACACATTTGCCCCATACAGTACTGCATAAAGATTAATAAGGGCCCCATAAGATGCTCCATTTGGCATTTGCCCAATATAATGCTGCACAAATGTTGATTATGGCCCCATAAGAGGCTCCAGAGATATTTGCCCCCATATAAAGCTGCACAAATGTTCATTATGGCCCCATAAGATGCTCCATAGAGATATTTGCCCCATATAATGCTGCACAAATGTTGATTATGGCCCCATAAGATGCTCCATATAGATATTTGCCCCATATAGTGCTGCACAAATGTTGAATATGGCCCCATAAGATGCTCCATAAAGATATTTGCCCCATATGCTGTTGCTGCAATTAAGAAAAAAAAAATTACATACTCACCTCTCGTCGCTCAGGCCCCCAACACTTGCAATCCTCGCTGTCTTTCGCGTCCTCTGCATTGACGCTAAGGCAGAGGGCGCGCACTAACGACGTCATCGCACCCTCTGACCTGAGCGTCACTGCAGAGAACGTGGAAGACGGAGCGGCGCCTGGAACTAAGAAAGGTGAATATCGCGCAGTGCTCCCCCTCCTGGCCCGGTCCCTGCATCTACGGTCTCCGGACGCTGACAGCTTCTTCCAGCGTTGAGCGGCTCTACCCCTATGGGAGTGGAGTCGGGTCCATATTCACTACTGTAATGAGCGGTATAAAGTGACCACTCAACGCTGGAAAAAGCTGTCAGCGCCCGGAGACAGGAGATGCAGGGACCTCGCCAGGAGCTGGTGAGTATGTCACAGCTGCCGCTCCCCCTTCCCCGCCGACCCCCCTGGGACAATGACTCGAGTATAAGCCGAGAGGGGCACTTTCAGCCTAAAAAAGTTCTGAAAACCTCGGCTTATACTCGAGTATATACGGTTTATTTATTGGATTAATATTTTTTCTTTTTGTTCTTTATTTTGTGATTTTTTTTTTTTTAAATACTTTTACATTTTATTAAGTTGTTTTTTTTTATTAAACTCTTTTACTTTGTCCCAGGATGGGAGATCAACTGTATAATGACATATCACTGATCTACCTGATCACAGCGCCATATCTATATGGCAGTTTGCGGTAACAGCTCCTGCGGCGCCGTGTATATACGGAGCAATTCTGGAAGCGGTTTAAAAGATGCTGTCTGTGAATGGATGGATGAGCCAAGTTGTGCCCTTTCAAATACTTGTGCCTTCCTACACAGACAATAGGAAATGTTCCTTCTAGCACAGACCATTTGCTAACATCCCTCTAAGCTGAGAATCCATGAGCAAAGGTGCCAGGATGGACACCTACCTCCAGCAAAACCCCCTTTGTGCTTACAATATTGGTATATCCAGTTTCACCCTTTTGTCAAGTAAATGTAACTCTACTGCCTGATTGATTTCAGTTATTATTTCCTTCTAAAAACTCATGTAGAGTGTGATGAGGAAGAAGATATGATTCCTAGGAATAATATTACCACATAAAAAATAGTTTCTACCTTGTATGCGTTCTCTGATGTGCAACAAGTTTTGAACTTGAAATATAACATTTCCCACATTCTCGACATGAATATGGCTTCTCTCCTGTGTGAATTCTTTGATGTTTAATAAGCTCTTGTCTCTGGGTAAAACATTTCCCACATTCTGGACATGGATATGGCTTCTCTCCTGTGTGAATTCTTTGATGTGTAATAAGATCATGTCTCTGGATAAAACATTTCCCACATTCTGGACATGGATATGGCTTCTCTCCTGTGTGGATTCTTTGATGTTTAAGAAGATTTGATCTCTGGATAAAACATTTCCCACATTCTGGACATGGATATGGCTTTTCCCCTGTGTGACTTCTTTGGTGTCTAAGAAGAACTGATTTGAAGTTAAAACTTTTCCCGCATTCGTGACATAAAAGTGGCTTCACCCCTGTATGAGTTCTCTGATGTACGCGGAAATTTGATTTCTGGTTAAAAGATTTTCCACATTCTGAACATGAAAATAGCTTTTCCCCTGTGTGAATTTGATGATGATTAATGAAATGTGATTTGCGGTTGAAACATTTTCCACATTCTGGACATGAATATGGCTTCTCACCTGTGTGAATTCTCTCATGTGCAAGCAATTTAGATTTATGTTTAAAATATTTCCCACATTCTGAACAGGAAAATGGTTTCTTCTCTGTGGGAATTATTTGATGTTCAACATCACTTTTGCTGCTTTCATTTTGCTTAACAGTCTGTGATGAATCCAAATAGGTGACTGATTGCAAAGACTCTGATGATTGATTTTTGCTCTGAAGGGCTGGAGGTATAGCTGGAATAATGGCATGCTTTTCATAGGTATCTGGTTTGACACCACAGTCATCTGCAAAGATTAAAACTGATTTTATTATTTTTCAATATCAATGCTTTATATTTTATATCATTTTTATATAAATAATTCTATACAACTCAAAGTATAATGAACTATGACCTAAGATAGTGGTGAGCCACCTGTTCACAAATCCCATGGTACTGAACCACGAAAGTACAATCGACAAACCTAATACACAAACACAGAAAAGTTTGAAGCAATAAAGGGAGGATTACAAATAAGCTTTATTGCAATACAACATATAGCAACAGATAAAAATTATAGACCATGAAAACATGTAAGATTCTTAAAGGGGTATTCCCATCTCTGATCAACTAGCCCAGTATGTTGTATTAGGAAGAAATATGTAGTATAGTTCTTCTGACTCGTTATGTTGCTCATCTCATGTGCAGGGTATTGCATTAGCTTAGGCATCCATGGTTACTACCACTCATAGTGACTGTTAGTTGTTAGTGGTCATAACCATGGATACCTAAGCTACTGCAATGTCCTGGACATGGGTTAAGTCACAGAGAATCAGGAAAACTATAGCACATTTCTAATTGGAGGTATTTGCTATTATTATTACACCTAGTATATTTTGTGATAGGATCTTGGAAATGGGAGTACCTCCTTTAGGCCTCCTTCACATGTCAGTGTGTCTGGTACATGTGATGATAGTTTTCATAAGTCCTGGAGACACTTAAACACGTAGACCCATTCAAGTGAATGGATCTGTGCACACGTCAGTGGCTGTGGGCAAGAAGACACGCCGACATGGATTTTTTTTGCAGCAGCAAAGGCCGCAAAACGTCTCGCGCACGTGCACACTGATGACACACGGCTGACATCTGTGGGTCAACAGTGTGACATGTACCAGCGCCGGGAAATCAGCGGTAGTGTTCACGATAATCCCCGGCTCCAGGTGAAGACAGCTCACATCATTGTACCCTGCTCTGACTGTGATCAGCGTGAGCAGGGGACAATCCTGAGAGAAGTATTCAGCCCCCGCTGTCTACATAATTTTACTCCAATTCTAAAATAAAAAAAAATAAAAATCACATTATACTCACCTTAACACCTAATCACCTGAAGCCATTGTCCTGTGTAAAGAAACTAAAATGAAAAAAAAACAACAATATCACCTCACCTGTCCAAAGTTGAAAGAATCCAAAGTGTCCCACGCCAAATCCGTTTGTGCGACATCTGCTCAAAAGCATGAGCGGTGACCCGAGGCGACCGATCAAGTTGAAAAGCTGGGGAGAATGACTTGTTGCACCCCAATTTCTCAAGGTGAACTGCGATGATCTCACTAAGGACAGCACAGTTCATAGGCCCTCTCTCGCTGAAGGGAGTAATTTTCCCCAGCTCTTCAGTGGAAGTGGTTGCCTCATAACCCTCCATCAAACTCCATCACACCTAAAAGCACTACAAATATTGGCTGATAAATTAACTCATCCAACCTTTATCTACCCCCAATTCCTTAAGATGGCAGGACCATCATTGTAGGCAAGCCCCCGTACGTTGTGTCACTCCCACCACATTGTAGATTGTAAGCTCTTACGGGCACGGTCGTCAATATCTTTGCATTATCCATTTACTTTGTTATGAGTGTTGTATATGAACTGTTGAATTGTAAAGCGCTGCGGAATATGTTGGTGCTATTTAAAGATTATTATATTATTATGAGCAAATATCACACAGATGGCTTACAGCGGTGGAAACTCTGCAGTCTTTCAACTTTGGGCAGGTGAGAGATATTGTTGTCTTTTATTTTTGCTTGTTTACAAGGGACAATCGCTTCAGAGGATTAGGTGCTAAGGGCTTGTACCCATTAGGCTGTGTGCACACATAGCAGATTTTTCACGTTTTTTTCACGTTTTTTCGCTATAAAAACACTGCGAAAAAACGCTCACATTAAGCAGCCTATTTAATAGAATGCAATCCGCATTTTTTGTGCACATGCTGCGTTGTTTTCCTGAGCGGAATCGCATTCCAGAAAACAACGCAGCATGTTTGTTAAATTTGCGGAATCGCGGGGATTCTGCACACCTACGAATGCATTGATCTGCTTACTTCCCGCATGGGGCTGTGCCCACCATGCGGGAAGTAAGCAGATCATGAGCGGTTGGTACCCAGAGTGGAGGAGAGGAGACTCTCCTCCACGGACTGGGCACCATATAATTGTTAAAAAAAAAAAAAAGAATTAAAATAACAAATAGTGATATACTCACCTTCTGATGGCCCGGAGTCTTCCCGCCTCTCAGCGGTGCACGCGGCCGCTTCCGTTCCCATTTCCCATGGATGCTTTGTGTGAAGGACCTGCGATGACGTCGCGGTCACGTGACCGTGACGTCATCGCAAGTCCTGCACACAAAACATCTATAGGACCGGAAGCCGCTGAGGAGAACGGCTGCCTTCGGAAGGTGAGAATAACCATTTTTTTTAAATTATTTTTAACCCTCTATCTTTTACTATTGATGTTGCATAGGCAGCATCAATAGTAAAAAGATGGTCACACTTGTCAAACACTATGTTTGAGAAGTGTGACCAACCTGTCAATCAGTTTTCCAAGCGATGCTGCAGACTGCTTGGAAAACGCTAGCATTCTGCAAGCTAATTATGCTTGCAAAACGCTAGTTTTTAGCAGGAATTTGCATGCTAATTCCGCATGCGATATACCCGCGGCAGGAGTTGCAGAAATGCCGCGGAAATTTCCGTGGCAATTCTGCGACGTGTGCACTTACCCTTACTGTAAAAAAAAAAGTTCTGATTTCACTCCAGAAAAGTAGGACTAGTGTCATGCAAGTGCCATGCGATTTTCATGTACAATCCGATTTTTCACACTTAGCATCCGACTGACATCCGAATGCCATGTGATTGCTATCCGATTGCAATATGATTTTAACATGAGCCTTGACAGAGTAATTCTGTCATTTACCCAAATCTTAAAAGGAAATATTCTCCAATGCAATAAAATATATATATATATATATATATATATATATATATATATATATATATATATATATATACACACACACACACACACACACACACATACATACACACACACACACACACACACACACACACAGAGTACAGACCAAAAGTTTGGACGCAGCTCATTTAAAGGTTTTTCTGTATATTCATGACTATCAAAATTGTACACTCACACTGAGGCATCAAAACTATGAATTAACACATGTGGAATTATATACTTAACAAAAAAGTGTGAAACAACTGAAAATATGTCTTATATTCTAGGTTCTTCAAAGTAGCCACCTTTTGCTTTGATGACTGCTTTGCACACTCTTGGCATTCTCTTGATGAGCTTCAAGAGGTAGTCATCGGGAATGGTTTTCACTTCACAGGCGTGCCCTGTCAGGTTTAATAAGTGGGATTTCATGCCTTATAAATGGTGTTGGGACCATCAGATATGTTGTGCAGAAGTCTGGTGGATACACAGCTGATAGTCCTACTAAATAGACTGTTAGAATTTGTATTATGACAAGAAAAAAGCAGCTAAGTAAAGAAATTGAGTGGCCATCATTACTTTAAGAAATGAAGGTTAGTCAGTCCGAAAAATTGGGAAAACTGAGTGTCCCCAAGTGCAGTGGAAAAAACCATCAAGCCCTACAAAGAGACTGGCTCACATGAGGACCGCCCCAGGAAGGGAAGACCAAGAGTCACCTGCTTCTGAGGATAAGTTTCAGAAATCGCAGGTTAACAGCAGATCAGATTAGAGACCAGGTCAATGCCACACAGAGTTCTAGCAGCAGACACATCTCTACAACAACTGTTAAGAGGAGACTTTGTGCAGCAGGCCGTCATGGTAAAATAGCTGCTAGGAAACCACTGCTAAGGACAGGCAACAAGCAGAAGAGACTTGTTTGGGCTAAAGAACACAAGGAATGGACAATAGACCAGTGGAAATCTGTGCTTTGGTCTGATGAGTCCAAATTTGAGATCTTTGGTTCCAACCACCATGTCTTTGTGCGACGCAGAAAAAGTGAACTGATGGACTCTACATGCCTGGTTCCCACCGTGAAGCATGGAGGAGATGTGATGGTGTGGGGGTGCTTTGCTGGTGACACTGTTGGGGATTTATTCAAAATTGAAGGCATACTGAACCAGCATGGCTACCACAGCATCTTGCAGCGGCATGCTATTCCATCCGGTTTGCGTTTAGTTGGACCATCATTTATTTTTCAACAGGACAATGACCCCAAACACACCTCCAGGCTGTGTAAGGGCTATTTAACCAAGAAGGAGAGTGATAGGGTGCTACGCCAGCTGACCTGGCCTCCACAGTCACCAGACCTGAACCCAATCGAGATGGTTTGGGGTGAGCTGGACCGCAGAGTGAAGGCAAAATGGCCAATAAGTGCTAAGCATCTCTGGGAACTCCTTCAAGATTGTTGGAAGACCATTCCCGGTGACTACCTCTTGAAGCTCATCAAGAGAATGCCAAGAGTGTGCAAAGCAGTCATCAAAGCAAAAGGTGGCTACTTTGGAGAACCTAGAATACAAGACATAATTTCAGTTGTTTCACACATTTTTGTTAAGTATATAATTTCACATGTGTTAATTCATAGTTTTGATGCCTTCAGTGTGAATGTACAATTTTCATAGTCATGAACATACAGAAAACTGGGTAAGCTTATTGACTTGAGTATAAGCCTGATATGCATTGTCCCCTCATCCCTGTAGTGCTGTGTGAGGCTCCCCCATCCTCACATGGTATGCATAGCTCCCCCATCCTTTTCTGGTATGTGGCTCCCCACGTCCTGGTATGTAGCTCTCCATGTCGTGTCCTGGTATGTGGCTCCTCCTGTTGTATGAGCATGGCTCCCCAGGTCTGCATTGCTCAGCTCCCCCACCCCGCATTGCTCAGCTCCCCTGGTCCGCATGGCTCGGTTCCCCCGCCCCCCATCGCTCACATTCCCCTCCAGTCCTACTCTCCCTCCACGCACCTGCATCTCCGTCCCTGCATTTCCGTTGTCCAAGGCTCTCCTTTCCTCTGCGGCTGGAACGAGGAGCAGGTGAATATCGCGCAGCGCGGTGCTCCCTTCCCCATTATACTCACCTTCTCTTGGCGCTGTGCAGTCCCTGCTTCCCCGGAGCCAGCAGCTTCTTCCTGTACTGAGTGGTCACCGTTACTGCTCATTACAGAAATTAATATGCGGCTCCACCTCTATGGGAGGTGGAGCTGCATATTCACTACTGTAATGGAGCGGTACCATGTGACCGCTCAGTACAGAAAGAAGCTGGGGCGCCGGGGAAGCCAGGGACTGTGCCAGGAGTAGGTGAGTATAATTAGACAGCCCCTGCTCCCCCTCCCCTGCCGACCCCTGGGTATGACTCGACAAGGAGCCTCCTTGGACCGCCACATCATCAGGTGGCCCACTGTTGCCCCCCTGTCGGCTGTGCCCGGGGCACATGCCCCGGCTGCCCCCCCTGGATATGCCACTGGCCACCGGCGCCCCCCCTGGATATGCCACTGGCCACCGGCACCAGGACAATGGAGATGCAGCGACGAAGGGCGAGTATGATCTCTTCTGTTAGCCGGCGGCTGCAGCTGTCACTGTGCAATAGCCGCCGGCTCCTGTCACCCGCTGCTCCGCTTCCCCCAGCCCCGCCAGCTTTTTGGACTGTGACTCGTGTATAAGCAGAGGGGGGCTTTTTCAGCACAAAAAAATAAATAAAATTGTACTGAAAATCTTGGCTTATACATGAGTATATATGGTATGTATATATACATACAAATATAGATTGATTGATGAAAAACCAGCAATTCATCTGCCGTGTACAGTAAAATCACAGCAGGACCCGACATTAGGTTGCATACAGTATATACACATAGGATAGACAAAGATGTCAGTCACAGATAGAATTCGTACAATGAGTGTACAATTTACTGTACATGTATTTAATGAAATGATTATTTTTCTGAAAAAATTGCATGGGCTTAATTTTCATAACCAGAAGAGGGAAAGCTAACAGATGTGGGCTGCTGTTTATAGCCTGGGAAGGGGGTAACACCCATAGAGCTTCCCATGCTATTAATATCAGCTCTCAGTTGAATACTTAGCCTTTACTAGTTATTATAATGGGGACCCCTCCAAAAAATGATGCAGGGTTGCCCTATAATTAATAACCAGCAAAGGCTAGGCAGACAGCTGCGGGCTGATATTCGTAGCCTGGGAAGGGACACTGTATACTGTCCCCTTTCCAGACTAAAAACATCATCTCTCAGCAGCAACTAAGAGCTGATATTAATAGCCTGGGAAGCTCTATGAGTATTACTCCCTTCCCAGGCTATAAACATCAGCACACAGCTGTCAGTTTTCTCTCTGCTGGTTATGAAAATTAAGCCCATGTAATTTTTTCAGAAAAATAATCATTTAATTAAATACATGTACAGTAAACTGCACACACATTGTACTAGTTATATATGTGACTGACATCTATCTATTCTATGTATACAGCTGTGAGCAGATATTAATATCCTGGGAAGATCCATGAGAATTACCCCCTTCCCAAGCTATAAATATCTGCCCCCACCTGTCTGCTTTCCCTCTGTTGGTTAATAAATTGTTGGGGGATCCCACGCCAGTTTTTTTTCAGAAAATAATTTAGTAAGTAATAAAATACATTTAGAGTAAGCTGCACACACACTGTAATAATTCTATATGTGACTGACATCTTCATAGCTATCTATTCTATTCTGCTGGGTCACGCTGTGATTTTTGCTGTATGCGGCAGATGAATTGCCAGATTTTCAAAGACATGGGTGTGTAAAAATCGGACGGCAGTCGCATGGTCCGAAAGATGTGCAATTTTTTTCTCACACCCATTGACTTTGACAAGAGAAGTCGCAGCATGCCCATAGAATAACACTGATCAAAGTGCGGTCTGATTATTTATTGGATTGCTCTCGTCCCTTTTCCTCGCAGATGAGTATGAGCCCTTAAGGTGACTATAATGAGATTATTTTATTTTTAATCTTACACTATATAGATGGCGAGGGCTGAATACAATCTCTATTGTCCCCTGCTCCAGATGATCGCAGGCAGAGCAGAGGACAACGATGTGAGCGGGCCTCAACACCACAGCGCCGGGGATCAGTGCAAACAGTACCTGTCAGGATTCGAGGCTAGGAGCTGTTGTGCACCAGTCGGCAGCTCTTCCTTCTGAGCTATTCAGCTCGCTGGACAGTTCCATGCTCATCCAAATACTTGAACCCATGATGTTGCTGATGTCACATCCCTGAGCTTCCTGTTGGTTACCACCCCGAGCTCATGATTGGTTCATCCTGATTGCACACCCTATTTAAACATAGCCTTGCTCTCAGTTCCTTGTGTTATTATTGAGCTACCTGCTGTTAGTCATGCTTCCTTCCACCTGCTTTTCCTTTAAATGATACTGCTGCTCCTGGTAAATGACCGCTGGCTTCCTTGACTATGATTCTGGCTTATTCCTTCAAACGACACTGCTGCTCTTGGCAAACGACCACTGGCTTTCTCGACTATGATGCCTACTTAATTCCTTCAAACTACATTGCTGTTCCTGTGGATCGACTCCTTGGCTATTCCAGACTACGCTACCTGCCCGGTGCTGCCCCTAGTGGTTGCAATATCACTACTCCAAACAGGTCAGTCTGTAGCAGAATACATGGAGTCCTTTGCAGCCCAACTGAGGCAACAAGTTGCTGAACTTCAGAACTTTGGTACCACCTACCAAGAGAAATTTTCAAGTTGCAGACACAGGTGTAGGGTCAGAAAAAGGAAATTATTGAGTTGCAGAGGCAACTTCTGGAATTGTGCAACTCTGGCCTGGAATCAAACGCTTGCATTACGCTGCCTGCAAATTTCAGGGGGGAGGTCATTATAACTACCATGGATTCCTAAATCAATGTCGTATCTATTTCCAGATGCATCCTTCTCTGTTTACCAGTGACAGTAAAAGGGTTCTGTTTATCATTAATCTCCTGACTGATGAGGCGCTTGCATGGGCCTCACCTTATTTGGAGAAGAACTCTGACCTCCTAAATGACTTAGTCTCTTTCATCACTACTACGGACCAAGTGTTTGATGACCCAAATCATTGTGCGACAGCTGAAACCAAATTGCATAACCTACGTCAAAGGCGGTGCTCTGTAGCTCAATATACCTCTGAATTCCGCCGCTGGGTGGCAGACACCACATGGAATTTGGCTGCCCAGAGAAGTCAATTTTGCCGAGGATTATCAGAGCTAATCAAAGATGAACTTGCAACTTGCAAGGGTTGATACCCCTGATAATTTGGAGGACTTTATTCAGCTATGCATCCGAATTGATCAGAGACTCACTGAACGAAGAAAGGAAAGGCTGCGAGTGTTTGGAAACACCCCTGACTACTTCTTTACTCAATCAGTATTAAAAAAAAAAATACAACAGAAAAAGGAAACTCTTCCTGAACTTATGCAAATCGATGTAATCCGTAAACCTCTCTCTGCAGTAGAGAAGGAGAGGCTGCGTACCAAGAATCTGTGTCTCTATTGTGTGGGCACTGGACATTTTTCCATCAACTGTTCTAGTAAAAGGACCATATCCTTCACAAATCCCAGGGCTGAAAGCAATTTAGACCTCTTTGAACAGCCAGACCCAGTTCTGCAGACGATCTCATCCGTAATGCAAGATAAAGGACAAGAGCAGACACCATCATCTCATTTTGTCGTTCCCATACAGGTCATAATTGGGAGCCAAACAATACAATGCTCTGCCATATTAGATTCTGGAGCAGGAGGTACTTTCATGGACTTACAATTCACACTTGACAATAACATTGCAAGTAGGACTAAATCCATGCTGATCGATATGGAAACGGTGGATGGATCACCTTTATCATCTGGACCGGTTACTCACAAGACAAACTGGAAATCTGTATGGAGTCGAATCATCATGAAGCGGTTAGTTTTCATCTCATTTCATCTCCAAAATTTCCAGTTATTCTAGGAATTCCCTGGTTTTCAATTCATAACCCATCTATCAATTGGGCATCGAGGACCATTACCTTCCCCTCTAAGTACTGTAAGAACTATTTCCATGCTAAGGTATCTGCTTCCAAATGAATTCAAATTTCCGAGATTTCTCATCAAAGTGATGATAAACTACCACCTCAGTACCAGCATTTCACTGAAGTCTCCAGTAAGAAGAAAGCCAATCAACTGCCTCCTCATTGTCCTTATGACTGTCCCGTTTAATTACTTCCTGGAGCGTCAATTCCATTTGGGCAAATTTACAATCTTTCTGAGCCAGAATTAAAAGTATTAAAAGGAACACCTGGACGAAAATTTAGAGAAAGGCTTTATTCAACCTTCTTCGTCATCAGCTGGGAGCACCCTTATTTTTTGTAGAAAAGGACTCAACCCTGCAACCATGTATCGATTATTCTTAATGTTAATTTTATTGATTTATCTATAGCTACCCACTCCCCTTAATCCCTGAGTTACTGGAGAGACTGCATTCTGCCAGACTTTTTACCAAACGCGATCTAAGAAGGGCTTATAATCTCATACGAATCCGCCCGGGAGATGACTGAAAGACTGCCTTTAGAACTCGATATGGACATTTTGATTATCTGGTTATGCCTTTCGGCCTTAGCAACGCCCCTGTCACCTTTCAGCAATTCATCAATGATGTTTTTCAAGATTTTTTTGGATCAGTTTGTTGTTTATCTTGAGGACATAGTTATATTTTCAGATACCCTGGAGGAGCATCGCAGACATGTCCAGTTAGTCCTGGAACGTCTACTAGAAAACCAGCTCTATATTGAACTCAAAAACTGTGAATTCGAACAAACCAGAACTCAATTTCTGGGATATATCATCTGCCCAGAAGGTCTGAACATGGATCCCAGTAAGATCAGAGCTGCCTACCCTAAAAAATTTAGAAGACGTTCAGCACTTTATAGGATTTGCAAATTTCTATAGAAGATTCATTAAAAACTTTTCAAAATTAATCTTACCAATTACTTCATTCACAAAGAAAACCAGAAAGTTTTTTTGGTCTCCTAAGGCACAAATGGCGTTTGACAAACTAAAGACACTTTTTACTTTCACACCATTACTTGTCCATCCAAACCCTGAGCTGCCGGTTGTTGATAAAGTAGACGTCTCAGACTCTGTGGTGGGAGCCGTTTTATCACAGCGAGTTGGAGACAAAATGCAGCTTCATCCATGTGCATTTCTTTCTCATACCATGTCAGCTGCAGAAAAGAACTATGACATTGGAAATAAGGAACGGTTAGCCATTAAAGTTGCCTTCTCCGAATGGAGACATCTTTTGGAAGGGACCAATCATCCAGTGATTGTTCTTACTGACCTAAAAAATTTTGAATTTATCTGTACAGCTAAGAGGTTGTCTGCAAGACAAGAACGTTGGGACTTATTTTTCTCCAGGTTTAATTTTATAATTTCTTATCGGCCTGGTTCAAGAAATGGCAAGGCTGATGCTCTGTCCAGGATTTTTGTTGAACCTGGACCACAGGAGAGGTCTAGCACTGACTGTATCATTCTACGTCCAAAAACTTTTTTGGGGAATTTGTGATGAAAATTAAAGAGGGACACCAAACTGACTTCTTTCTTAACCATCCTTCTAAAGACATTGATCTTTCCTTTAAGGTGGGATTTTGGATGCAGAACCACCAAATATATGTCCCCAAATCTGCTCGACTTGAAGTCCTCAAACGTGTCCATGATTCTAAACTTGTAGGACACCCTGGAGTAATGAAAACGCAAGAACTTCTACTTTGTTCTTTTTGGTGGCCTAATTGTAGGAAGGATGCGAGAAAATATATTTCTTCCTGTTTAGCATGTGCACAGAACAAAACGCCACGATCTTCTCGTCTAAGACTTTTACCAACCTCTTCCAGTTCCATCTAGGCCTTGGGGATCAATCTTAATGGATTTTATCGTGGACTTTCCTCCTTCAAAAGAAATGATTGTTATCTTTGTTGTGGTGGATTGGCTCACAAAGATGTCCTATTTTATTCCGACTAAAGGAATTCCTACCGCTGAACAAACTGCAGAATTAGTGGTCAAAGGTATTCAGACTACATGGAATTCCTCACAATGTCGTTTCTGATAGAGATGTTCAATTTAGATCCAGATTTTGGAAAACCTTCTGTACACACACAATTCAATGGACAGACTGAAAAAACTAACCAAACCCTTCAACAATACCTGTGCTATATGTGTTATATTTCTTACCTACAGGATGACTAGGTGGATTATCTACCAATAGCAGAATTTGCATATAATAACTAGAAACACATTTCTACATCCCAAAGCCCATTTTTTTGCTAACTATGGCTTGCATCTGGTATTTATTCCTAATCTTCCATTCAATACCTCAGTTCCTGCTGTTACAAACAGACTTACAGAGTTGCAGAAAGCTCAAAAAGAACTAACATGTTAGGGCATCTTAGGTTAGACTATGGGTTGAACTAGATGGACTTAAAGTCTTCCTTCAACCTTAATAACTATGTAACTGAGATGTTACAAAAGACCCAAGAAGATTATAAAGAAACAGCAGATAGACGTCACAAAGTCCCTCCTACCTTTCAGGTCTGCGACAAAGTTTGGCTTTATACCAAAAACCTGAAGACAAACGTACCATCTTCTAAATTAGGTAAAAAATTCATAGGACCTTTTCAAATTTCTGCACAAATTAACCCAGTTGCTTTCCGTTTAAAACTTCCCAGCAGCCTGAAAATTCACCCTGTGTTGCATATGTCCTTGCTCAAGATATTCAATGAGAACTCTTTTACAGAAAAAACTCAGCCACCTCCTCCACCAGAAAAAGTCCATGGTGAAAAAGAATACATCGTTGTTGACATTTTGGACTCAATAAAATTTAGAGGGATACTACAATATTTGGTACAATGGAGGGGTTATGGACCAGAAGATAATTCATGGGAGCCAGAGGGCAACCCATGCATCCAGGCTTACAAGAGCTTTTCATCTGAGACACCAAGAGAAGTCAGTGCCTGGGATGTCCAGAGGCCATCCTGGAATGAGGGGAGTACTGTCACGATTCGAACCTAGCAGTTAATCTGCACCAGTTGGCACCTTTTCCTTCTGAGCTATTTAGCTCGCTGGACAGTCCCGTGCTTATCCAAATACTTGAACCTATGTTGTTGCTGATGTCTCCTCCCTGAGTTTCCTGTTGGTTATCACCCTGAGTTCCTCATTGGTTCATTCTGACTGAGAACCCTATTTAAAACTTGGCCTGATTATTGAGCTACCTGCTTTTAGTCAAGCTTCCTTCCACCTGCTATTCCTTCAAATGACACTGCTGCTCCTAGTAAACGACCTCTGGCTTCCTTGATTATGATTCCTGCTTGTAATGTTCTTGTACTGGCATGCTCCTGCACTGTCACTTTTCTAACCAGCCTTCACAATATAGCCCATGGTTGCGCTGGTGGAAATGCTGCACTAAATTCACAGGGTCACTTAGTTCATTGTGTAAGAGTCAAATTAGCTAATCTGTTATTACCAGAGTTAAGTTGTTACCCGGTTTTGAGTAGATTATTACCGGACCCTACATCTAAATCCTTTCCTGACCTGCCTACATATTTCTTGTTGACATCAAAACGGTTTGGCTTCTCATTTGACTGTTCTTCCAGGACCGGTACGGCCGCTAGACATTCAACATATAATTACAGTAAAATCTATGACTTCTCTGCATTTAGTGGTTACTACTCACCTGGGTCACATGTAGGAATCACCTCTTTACACTGCTCATCACCCCTCACATATGTCTCTGTAGTATTAATATGGGTCAGAGCTTCACCCTGAAACAAATATTGTAAAAGTCATAGACAGATGGAGAAGTCACATCTATGATCAGCTCTAATCCTGCCATCTCCACCGTTCTCATTACACAAGTATAAAACATATAATACTGGTGGATAAAACAAGACTGAGCACAAGACCTTCACAGCCGTCTACACATCATAGGGGAGATCTCATGACACCTTCTCTCCATCTACCTGATGATCCTGAGGAACATTGGGATCTTCTTGCTTACAGTCCTCTGGAAGAAGAGGACGGGGACATCTCTCTGGTGTTGTCCTCTTACTGGATAGATCTGGAGGAAACACATACAGGGACTGAATTCATTCTTTACATACAGATAATTATAGGCCGTGTGTACTTAGTTCTGTCTATTACCTAATGACGTGAGGGACTGGGGAATCTCCATCATGACGTCCTTGTACAGATCTTTGTGTCCTTCTAAATACTCCCACTCCTCCATGGAGAAATAGACGGAGACATCCTGACACCTTATAGGAACCTGACACATACAATGATACCGTCATCCCCCCAATCCCTTCATAACATTACAGTATAATGTCCCAGCATTCCCAGCAGTGTCACCTCTCCAGTCAGCAGCTCAATCATCTTGTAGAGAAGTTCTAGGATCTTCTGGTCATTGATGTCCTCATGTTTCAGGGGGTGAGGTGGAGGCCCCATGATTGAGCTCAGGGGTCTTCCCCATCTCTCAGACACAGGGTTCTGACAGCGCTCACTAGAGGTCTTCTTCACTACTGTGTAATCCTGGTTATGGAGAGACACATTAATAAATCTCACTACAGACATTTCCAGAGTCCTCACCTCTCCAGTTCTGTCCATCTGTTATTCCCATAGATAATGATGTTGTAAAAAGAAGCCATGACATATCTGGAGAACTCTTGCAGGCGGTGCCATTGATGACGAGAGGCTGCCATATGCTGCCCAGCCAAAATCAAGTGGAACCAAAGTATGCTGGAAGGTTTGCAGCTATTCCTTTAATTTTGTACTTTAAAATAAAATTGCATTATATCGCCAGTAGTAGCCTTCTTTAAAGCCGTATCCGAACCTTAGTGTTACAAAACTTGGCAATACTCTCCTATCCCTTGCTGAGAATTGAGGAGTCCCTATCTGCATTAGGAAAAGCCAAATATTTTTCCTCACTTGATTTAGCCAGTGGCTACTGATAAGTCCCGGTGGCTGAGTAGGACGGCCAGAAAACAGCTTTTGTTCTCCCTATGGGCCTGTTTGAGTTCAACCGGCTACCCTTCGGACAGACGAATGCACTGGGAACCTTACAGCGGTTGATAGGAAGATGCTTTGAACTTTGAAGCCCCTTTGATCTGTCTGGATGACATAATTTATTCCTCCACGTTTGAAGAATATCTTCACCAGCTGGAGCAAGTGCTGGAGCGGCTTCAAAGACAAGGATTAAAAATAAAGCCCCGGAAGTGTCATCTATTTAAGCGGGAAATTGAATACCTGAGACACACCGTGTCTAGTGAGGGAATTTACCCCACCGCAGAGAAGGTGGCTGCAGTACTGAAGTGGCCCACGCCTACTGACCTGGTAGAACTGTGAGCGTTCCTAGTGCTAGCCGTATGCAACCGGTTCATAGGGGACTTTGCCAAGATTGCAGTACCACAAAATGAGTTGTTGCGGGGCACGGCTGGAAACGTCAACCCATTCACTGGGGACCATGACAAGAGGAAGCATTTCAGGCATTAAAGATGACATTGACAGATGTCCCAATCTTGGCCTACCCTGCCTGTTTAGGGGCCTGTTGGTACATGGGAGGCTCAATGGGCTTTAATAGACTACATGAGGCAGAGACTTGCCGCCTAGCGAGAAAACTCGGTGACCTCCGGTAGAGCCAGAGCTTTGAGTGAGAACTCACGTGGTGACTCCCAAGACTGGGCGCACCACTTTTGTGAAAAGGACACTAACGTTAACTAGTGAAAGACTTTCTTGTTTATTCTAAACCTTTTGTATTCCCTCTACTGTAAAACTGCATAGCTACTAACACTTATTGTTTAAAAGTTACTGCTGTATATAAATAGCATTATATCAACCCTTGGCTGTTTCTGCCTCTTGATCTCTGCTTGTTGCATCCAGACACCTGCATTACAATGTAATTTGATATCATCAGAATCTCTCACCTCTCCAGTAAGCTGGAAGAGGATATCTAGGGTGAGCTGTAATATCCTCTCCGCCATCTTGTCTCTGTCCATATCAATCCTTGAAGGGTCAAAGCAGATTTTCTAGTAGATGTCAATGTAAAAGATAAAATTTCTCAGGAACCTGAATAGAAAGAAGGTGAGATTATGTACAATCATACAAAATACTATGACCTCCCCCCCAACAAATTACTGGGTTGGTGCTGCTAGTGGAGAGCAATAACCTAAAATGTGGAGTTCAGACTGTAACACCATTACAGGCTCCTCTTCATGGTCTTCCCTCTCCCTCCATGCAGCAACACCGGCATATTGACCGCCCCAGCCATGCGGCGTGGTCCCCGGCGTGTTGCCCATTTCCTGGCCTGTGTGTGCACCGTACCTCCCAGTGCATGCTCCCGTGCTCTTAAGGGGGCAGCGTTCGCACATAGTAAAACGCCTCCAGCCAATAGCTGGGAGGCATTTAGTTTAACCCTTTCATGACCGGAGCTTTTTTCGGTTTTGCATTTTTGTTTTTTGCTCCCCTTTTTCGCAGAGCCATAACTTTTTTATTTTTCCGTCAATATGGCCAAGTGAGGGCTTATTTTTTGCGGGACGAGTTGTACTTTTGAACGACACCATTGGTTTTACCATGTCTTGTACTAGAAAATGGGAAAACAATTCCAAGTTCAGTGAAATTGCAAAAAAAAGTGCAATTCCACACTTTTCTTTTTGTTTGTTTTTTTTGCTAGGTTCACTAAATGCTAAAACTGACCTTCCATTAGGATTCTCCAGGTCATTACGAGTTCATAGACACCAAACATGTCTAGGTTCTTTTTATCTAAGTGGTGAAAACAAATTCCAAACTTTGCTAAAAAAAACAAAAAACAAAAAAAAACCATTGCAACATTTTCTGACACCCGTAGTGTCTCCATTTTTCATGATCAGGGGTTGTGTTAGGGCTTATTTTTTGCACGCCGAGGTGACGTTTTTAAAGATACCATTTTGGTGCAGAAACGTTCTTTTGATCGGCCATTATTGCATTTTAATTCAATGTCATGGCGACCAAAAAAAAAAAATTAATTCTGGTGTTTTGATGTTTTTTCCCGCTAAGCCGTTTAGCGATCAGTTAATCCTTTTTTTAATATTGATAGATCGGGCGATTCTGAACGCGGCAATACCAAAAATGTGTATGATTGATTTTTTTTATTGTTTTATTTGGGGCAATAGGGGGGCGATTAGAACTTTTATATTGTTTTTATTTTTTTTTATATTTTTAAAACTATTTTTCTTTAACTATTGGCATGCTTCAATAGTCTCCATGGGAGGCTAGAAGCTGACATAACTCTAAGGGGTATGTGCACATGTAGAATTGTCCTCTGCGGATTTTTCCGCAGTGGATTTGAAAAATCCGCAGGGCAAAAACACTGCGTTTTTCCTGCAGATTTACCGCGTTTTTTGTGCGGATTCCACTACGGTTTTACACCTGCGGTTTTCTATTATGGAGCAGGTGTAAAACCGCTGCGGATTCCGCACAAAGAATTGATATGCTCCGGAATGTAAACCGCTGCGTTTCCGCACGTTTTTTTCCGCAGCATGGGCACAGCGTTTTCGGTTTCCCATAGGTTTACATTGTACTGTAAACTCATGGGAAGCTGCTGCGGATCAGCAGCAAAATCCACATCGTGTGCACATAGCCTATCGGCTCTGCTACATAGAGGCGATACTCAGATCGCCTCTATGTAGCAGAATTACAGACTTGCTATGAGCACAGACCATCGAGTGGCGCTTATAGCAATCTGGTACCAAAAACCATAGAGGTGTCAAGGAGACCTCTGGTTGTCATGCCGACACACCGGTGACCCGTGATCACGTGACGCAGGTCACCGGTGTGCGTATTTCCAGCAAGATGGCCGGAAGGGCATGATAAATGCCGATGTCAGAGTTTAACAGCGGCTTTTAACTAGTTAATAGCTGCGGGTCACCAACGGAGCCCACATCAAAGCGGGGGATAGTGACATTGGCGTACGTCCGATGTCAGAAAGTGGTGGGTTAAAAGTACACCTGCAAGATGGATCCCAACCAATAGCTGGGAGCTATGTCGGACTGGGTGCCAAGGGCCCACCAGTATCATTGACTTTGGGGGGCCCACATTGCACATGCATGCAAATACTACACTTCCCTGGTTCACAAATCTACCTATGCTTCTATATAAAAGTAAACTGGGTAGTTTGGTTAATGAGTGATGATTTTGTTTGTTTCTGTACAGAGTAAATCAAGTGAATTATGCCAAGCACTGACCATAGTGGGGTTAGGGGGCACATATCTAGACAAGGGCCCACCAGGGGATTCCCCTGTTCCCCTATGAGCCAGTCCAAGCCTGGCAGGGAGGCATCTTGTTTAAAAGGAACCCTCCCCTATAGAGTGGGACTACAGGGAATCATTAGTGAGTGAAGTAGCCTCCTAGTGAAGTTGTGAGGTCTCCTGGTACTGATGTGACCAGTGTGCTGACCCTGTAGTACCTGGTCATTGTGCGACCAGTCCTGAATCTAAAGTCCCTGATCCTGGTGCAGCCAGTTCCTGGACCTTGTCACCTGATCCGTGTGCGGCCAGTCCCTGAATCAACATCTAAGACTTGTGTGTCTGAATGTGTGAAAATTATTAATATTTATTTATATAGCACCATTAATTCCATGGTGCTGTACATGAGAAAGGGGTTACATACAGGGTTATAAATATCATTTACAGTAAACAGGTTTACAGTGAGAGGACCCTGTCCTTGCGGACTTACATTCTATGGGATAGTGGGGAAGAGACAGAAGGTAGGGGTGAGGCGGCGGCGCTCAGGCGGTGGTGAGGCGGCGGCTTGGTTATTGTAGGCTGTAGGCTTTCCTGAAGAGATGGGTTTTCAGGTTCCGTCTGAAGGATCCGAGGGTGGTGGATAATCGGACGTGTTGAGGCGTGGAATTCCAGAGGATGGGGGATATTCGGGAGAAATCTTGGAGGCGATTGTGTGAGGAATGAATAAGTGTGGAGGAGAGTAGGAGGTCTTGGGATGAACGAAGATTACGTGAGGGAAGATAGTGGATTAGCTTTGGCTGTGACTAGGTCTGAGTAATATCTGAGTACCCCGTATATCCGGACTGCTACAAACAGTCTCCGAATTAGTGTCAGTAACAGTTCTGTAGAGGATCCAGAATTTAGTAGTCTGAACGGAGCCCTAGTCCTATCCACGTCTGCGTACCTGACCCCTGGGGTCAGCAACTGCAGTACAGTGGACTGCCTAGGAGTGGTACCTGGGGATACCTGTAATCAAGCCTGACTCCACCATCAGGAGCTCCAGTGAACACCTTGTAGCCCACTGCACCCCTCCAAGGTAAGCCCGACACGGTGGGCACACAAATCATGTGCGCCACCTTAGGCCAGTTTCACACGTCAGTGGCTCCGGTACGTGAGGTGACAGTTTCCTCACGTACCGAAGCCACTGACACACGTAGACACATTAAAATCAATGCATCTGTGCAGATGTCATTGATTTTTTGCGGACCGTGTCTCCGTGTGCCAAACACGGAGACATGTCAGTGTTCGTGGGAGCGCACGTATTACACGGACCCAATAAAGTCAATGGGTCCGTGTAAAACACGTACCGTACACGGACGTTCTCCGTGTGCCGTGCAGGAGACAGCGCTCCAGTAAGCGCTGTCCCCCCCACATGGTGCTGAAGCCGCGATTCATATCTTCTGTGCAGCAGCGTTTGCTGTAAAGAAGATATGAATAATCCATTATTTTAATGGTATTTCATGTTTAAAATAAAGCTATATGTCCCCACCCCCTGTGCGCCCCCCCGCTGTTCTGAAAATACTCACCCAGCTCCCTCGTTGGCTGTCTCTGCTTCCTGTCCTGGCCGCACCTTCTACTGTATGTGGTCACGTGGGGCCGCCGATTACAGTCATGAATATGCGGCTCCACCTCCCATAGGAGTGGAGCCGCATATTCATTACTGTAAATGAGCGGCCCCATGTGACCGCATACAGTAGAAGGTGCGGCCAGGACAGGACACTGCGAGGGAGGCAGGTGAGTATTTTCAGAACAGCGGGGGGGCGCACAGGGGGTGGGGACATGGAGCTTTATTTTAAACACGAAATACCACTAAAAAAATGGATTATTCATATCTTCGTTACAGCAAACGCTGCTGCACAGAAGATATGAATCGCGGCTTCAGCACGATGCAGGGGACAGCGCAAAACTTTAGCGCTGTCTCCTGCACGGTGCGTGTGGTACCCAGTGGGTACACGGGAGGCACACTGATGTGCCACAGAAACGGATAATTCCGGTACCATTTTTTTTCCGGTACCGGAATTATCTGGACGTGTGGGACACGCCTTAATGCGTAATACAGACATCAAGTATCGTTCTCGTTTCAGTTGGGATCACAAAAAAGGTTAAAAATGAATATAAAGTAAGGAGATATTGAATAATACAATTCAATACACTGCCTATTGGTTTCTGCTGGAAATCCAAAGAGAAAGAGGTACAAACTATGTATAGCCGCCACGGTAAAATTCTTGTCTTGCCCTTAACTGCACCCATTGCCAGACTCATTTACCATTTTTTCCTACCCTGGCCGGAGGAGATGTCAGAAGGAGGCATGATGGCAGTCAGGGACATTCAGCAGACTGCTGGGACGACAGGACATAGACCCAAATCTGAGACTGTTCTGCTGTATTCGGGAGGGTTGGGACCTATGGATTTATTCTTTGTTCATTCCTTCATAGTTGTAGCAGCCAGAACTTTTTCGTTTTTACACATAAGGTTCATTATATGAGGTCTTGCTTTATTAGTGAGACGAGCTGTAGTTTATTGTTTTTTTAAAGGCCATTGTGGCCAAACACATAACCTGCAACGTTGAAATATGTGGAAATGTTTCAGTGTTTTTACCACATACTGTAAATTGACATGTTAGAGTTGAAAATTTTGGCTTGGGCACAAAATGGATAAAAAAACTGCAATAAATCATTATTCTAATTGTTCTTTATTATTTTATGGGGAAAAAAAATCTCTGACTTCTATTTCAGCTCTAGAATGCAGGTACATAGGAATACACTGGTATATAGGAATGTATCTCTATGCACCAGCACAGGAAGTTGTGTGTTTGATCACCAGGGCCCAGACGGCAAGAAAGGTGAAGAATGAGTTAATTACAGCACAGAGATGCCGGCGGCCTTCCCCCAGAGTCAGAGAAGGAACTAGTGAGTACTAAACCCAGTGAGCTGGAGAGGAGGCGACTTACAGGCACAGAGTGAGAGTCGGGAGGTGGCCCTGAACACCCGGGAGAGTTACCCCAAATTGGGACTGTGCTGCTAGACGGCAGGAAGCAATGAATAATGGGGACTCTCCAGCACCGACCTCCACCAGCAGAGCCGCACTCCACATAGAGAATAATGGAGCCTCCAGCACCGACCTCCACCCGCAGAGCCGCACTCCACATAGAGAATAATGGAGCCTCCAGCACCGACCTCCACCCGCAGAGCCGCACTCCACATAGAGAATAATGGAGCCTCCAGCACCGACCTCCACCCGCAGAGCCGCACTCCACATAGAGAATAATGGAGCCTCCAGTACTTACCTCCACCCGCAGAGGCGCACTCCACATAGAGAATAATGGAGCCTCCAGCACCGACCTCCACCCGCAGAGAAGCACTCCACATAGAGAATAATGGAGCCTCCAGCACCGACCTCCACCCGCACTCCACATAGAGACTAATGGAGCCTCCAGCACCGACCTCCACCCGCAGAGGCGCACTCCACATAGAGAATAATGGAGCCTCCAGCACCGACCTCCACCCGTAGAGCCGCACTCCACATAGAGAATAATGGAGCCTCCAGCACCGACCTCCACCCGCAGAGCCGCACTCCACATAGAGAATAATGCAGCCTCCAGCACCGACCTCCACCCGCAGAGCCGCACTCCACATAGAGAATAATGGGGCCTCCAGCACCGACCTCCACCTGCAGAGCCGCACTCCACATAGAGAATAATGGAGCCTCCAGCACCGACCTCCACCCACAGAGCCGCACTCCACATAGAGAATAATGGAGCCTCCAGCACCGACCTCCACCCGCAGAGCCGCACTCCACATAGAGAATAATGCAGCCTCCAGCACCGACCTCCACCTGCAGAGCCGCACTCCACATAGAGAATAATGGGGCCTCCAGCACCGACCTCCACCCGTAGAGCCGCACTCCACATAGAGAATAATGGAGCCTCCAGCACTGACCTCCACCCGCAGAGCCGCACTCCACATAGAGAATAATGGAGCCTCCAGCTCCGACCTCCACCCGCAGAGCCGCACTCCACATAGAGAATAATGGGGCCTCCAGCACCGACCTCCACCCACAGAGCCACACTCCACATAGAGAATAATGGAGCCTCCAGCACCGACCTCCACCCGCAGAGCCGCACTCCACATAGAGAATAATGCCGCCTCCAGTACTTACCTGCACCCGCAGAGCCACACTCCACATAGAGAATAATGGAGCCTCCAGCACCGACCTCCACACGCAGAGCCACACTCCACAGACAATAATGGAGCCTCCAGCACCGACCTCCACCCGCAGAGCCGCACTCCACAGACAATAATGGAGCCTCCAGCACCGACCTCCACCCGCAGAGCCGCACTCCACATAGAGAATAATGGAGCCTCCAGCACCGACCTCCACCCGTAGAGCCGCACTCCACATAGAGAATAATGGAGCCTCCAGCACCGACCTCCACCCGCAGAGCCGCACTCCACATAGAGAATAATGGAGCCTCCAGCACCTACCTCCACCCACAGAGCCGCACTCCACATAGAGAATAATGCAGCCTCCAGCACCGACCTCCACCCGCAGAGCCGCACTCCACATAGAGAATAATGCAGCCTCCAGCACCGACCTCCACCCGCAGAGCCGCACTCCACATAGAGAATAATGGGGCCTCCAGCACCGACCTCCACCTGCAGAGCCGCACTCCACATAGAGAATAATGGAGCCTCCAGCACCGACCTCCACCCACAGAGCCGCACTCCACATAGAGAATAATGGAGCCTCCAGCACCGACCTCCACCCGCAGAGCCGCACTCCACATAGAGAATAATGCAGCCTCCAGCACCGACCTCCACCTGCAGAGCCGCACTCCACATAGAGAATAATGGGGCCTCCAGCACCGACCTCCACCCGTAGAGCCGCACTCCACATAGAGAATAATGGAGCCTCCAGCACTGACCTCCACCCGCAGAGCCGCACTCCACATAGAGAATAATGGAGCCTCCAGCTCCGACCTCCACCCGCAGAGCCGCACTCCACATAGAGAATAATGGGGCCTCCAGCACCGACCTCCACCCACAGAGCCACACTCCACATAGAGAATAATGGAGCCTCCAGCACCGACCTCCACCCGCAGAGCCGCACTCCACATAGAGAATAATGCCGCCTCCAGTACTTACCTGCACCCGCAGAGCCACACTCCACATAGAGAATAATGGAGCCTCCAGCACCGACCTCCACACGCAGAGCCACACTCCACAGACAATAATGGAGCCTCCAGCACCGACCTCCACCCGCAGAGCCGCACTCCACAGACAATAATGGAGCCTCCAGCACCGACCTCCACCCGCAGAGCCGCACTCCACATAGAGAATAATGGAGCCTCCAGCACCGACCTCCACCCGCAGAGCCGCACTCCACATAGAGAATAATGGAGCCTCCAGCACCGACCTCCACCGCAGAGCCGCACTCCACATAGAGAATAATGGAGCCTCCAGTACTTACCTCCACCCGCAGAGGCGCACTCCACATAGAGAATAATGGAGCCTCCAGCACCGACCTCCACCCGCACTCCACATAGAGACTAATGGAGCCTCGAGCACCGACCTCCACCCGCAGAGGTGCACTCCACATAGAGAATAATGGAGCCTCCAGCACCGACCTCCACCCGCAGAGCCACACTCCACATAGAGAATAATGGAGCCTCCAGCACCGACCTCCACCCGCAGAGCCGCACTCCACATAGAGAATAATGGGGCCTCCAGCACCGACCTCCACCTGCAGAGCCGCACTCCACATAGAGAATAATGGAGCCTCCAGCACCGACCTCCACCCACAGAGCCGCACTCCACATAGAGAATAATGGAGCCTCCAGCACCGACCTCCACCCGCAGAGCCGCACTCCACATAGAGAATAATGCAGCCTCCAGCACCGACCTCCACCTGCAGAGCCGCACTCCACATAGAGAATAATGGGGCCTCCAGCACCGACCTCCACCCGTAGAGCCGCACTCCACATAGAGAATAATGGAGCCTCCAGCACTGACCTCCACCCGCAGAGCCGCACTCCACATAGAGAATAATGGAGCCTCCAGCTCCGACCTCCACCCGCAGAGCCGCACTCCACATAGAGAATAATGGGGCCTCCAGCACCGACCTCCACCCACAGAGCCACACTCCACATAGAGAATAATGGAGCCTCCAGCACCGACCTCCACCCGCAGAGCCGCACTCCACATAGAGAATAATGCCGCCTCCAGTACTTACCTGCACCCGCAGAGCCACACTCCACATAGAGAATAATGGAGCCTCCAGCACCGACCTCCACACGCAGAGCCACACTCCACAGACAATAATGGAGCCTCCAGCACCGACCTCCACCCGCAGAGCCGCACTCCACAGACAATAATGGAGCCTCCAGCACCGACCTCCACCCGCAGAGCCGCACTCCACATAGAGAATAATGGAGCCTCCAGCACCGACCTCCACCCGCAGAGCCGCACTCCACATAGAGAATAATGGAGCCTCCAGCACCGACCTCCACCGCAGAGCCGCACTCCACATAGAGAATAATGGAGCCTCCAGTACTTACCTCCACCCGCAGAGGCGCACTCCACATAGAGAATAATGGAGCCTCCAGCACCGACCTCCACCCGCACTCCACATAGAGACTAATGGAGCCTCGAGCACCGACCTCCACCCGCAGAGGTGCACTCCACATAGAGAATAATGGAGCCTCCAGCACCGACCTCCACCCGCAGAGCCACACTCCACATAGAGAATAATGGAGCCTCCAGCACCGACCTCCACCCGCAGAGCCGCACTCCACATAGAGAATAATGGAGCCTCCAGCACCGACCTCCACCCGCAGAGCCGCACTCCACATAGAGAATAATGCAGCCTCCAGCACCGACCTCCACCCGCAGAGCCACACACCACATAGAGAATAATGGAGCCTCCAGCACCGACCTCCACCTGCAGAGCCGCACTCCACATAGAGAATAATGGGGCCTCCAGCACCGACCTCCACCCGCAGAGCCGCACTCCACATAGAGAATAATGGAGCCTCCAGCACCGACCTCCACCCGCAGAGCCACACTCCACATAGAGAATAATGGAGCCTCCAGCACCGACCTCCACCCGCAGAGCCGCAGTCCACATAGAGAATAATGGGGCCTCCAGCACCGACCTCCACCCGCAGAGCCGCACTCCACATAGAGAATAATGGAGCCTCCAGCACCGACCTCCACCCGCAGAGCCACACTCCACATAGAGAATAATGGAGCCTCCAGCACCGACCTCCACCCGCAGAGCCGCACTCCACATAGAGAATAATGGAGCCTCCAGCACCGACCTCCACCCGCAGAGCCGCAGTCCACATAGAGAATAATGGGGCCTCCAGCACCGACCTCCACCCGCAGAGCCGCACTCCACATAGAGAATAATGGAGCCTCCAGCACAGACCTCCACCCGCAGAGCCGCACTCCACATAGAGAATAATGGGGCCTCCAGCACCGACCTCCACCCGCAGAGCCGCACTCCACATAGAGAATAATGGAGCCTCCAGCACCGACCTCCACCCGCAGAGCCGCAATCCACATAGAGAATAATGGAGCCTCCAGCACCGACCTCCACCCGCAGAGCCGCACTCCACATAGAGAATAATGGAGCCTCCAGCACCGACCTCCACCCGCAGAGCCGCACTCCACATAGAGAATAATGGAGCCTCCAGCACCGACCTCCACCCGCAGAGCCGCACTCCACATAGAGAATAATGGAGCCTCCAGCACCGACCTCCACCCGCAGAGCCGCACTCCACATAGAGAATAATGGAGCCTCCAGCACCGACCTCCACCCGCAGAGCCGCACTCCACATAGAGAATAATGGAGCCTCCAGCACCGACCTCCACCCGCAGAGCCACAATCCACATAGAGAATAATGGAGCCTCCAGCACCGACCTCCACCCGCAGAGCCGCACTCCACATAGAGAATAATGGAGCCTCCAGCACCGACCTCCACCCGCAGAGCCGCACTCCACATAGAGAATAATGGAGCCTCCAGCACCGACCTCCACCCGCAGAGCCGCACTCCACATAGAGAATAATGGAGCCTCCAGCACCGACCTCCACCCGCAGAGCCGCACTCCACATAGAGAATAATGCCGCCTCCAGCACCGACCTCCACCCGCAGAGCCGCACTCCACATAGAGAATAATGGGGCCTCCAGTACTTACCTGCACACGCAGAGCTGCACACCAAATATATAGCGGATCTGTGCGTACAGGACCTGTGATGAGGTCACAGGAGGGGAGGAGTCAGGGGTCACATGATGGGAGGAAAAGTGGTTGGAATTAGAGGAGATATATTGCTCTTACACAATCTAATATATAAAGCTGAATGTGTGTGTGTGTGTATGTCCGGGATTGGCATCTGAACCGTCGCAGCTACAGCCACAAAATTTTGCACAGTCACACGTCTGGACCCCGAGAGCGTCATAGGCTATGTTGTGAGGAAAATTTTTTAACCCTGTGCGTTCCAATTCACCAAACAATTTTGCCCCTATCTACATAATGGGGAAAAAGTGAAAGGAAAAGTGTTGGAGGCGAATTGACAGCTGCCAGATGTGAACAAGGGGGACTTAAAGAGTGAGAGCGATGGCGCCAAAGAGTATATACCGTACAGTTGCTAAGGTGGGGCCCTGACATGGGATACTCACCACACACGGGGATATGAACACACACAAAATGCGCCACACTCTACCTCGTGCTTGAACACATATCACCCTCAGCACACATTTCACCACACATACACCAACCTCGCCACATAAAGGTCGAAACACAAAAGTCGACGCTCAAAACTCGCCACGCGCAAAACTCGCCACATGCAAAACTCACCTCATGGAAAACTCACCACACGCAAAACTTGCACACGCGGAAAAATTGCCACATGCACAAAAGTTGCAACACATGCAAAAGTTGCCTCACACAAAACTTGCACATACTCAAAACGCACCACACATAAGACTCACTACGCGCAAAACTTGCCATGCGCAAAACTTGCACACACAACTTGACACATGAAACTCGCCCTAAAACACACACAAGTCTGGTATTATCCTTCAAAAATAAAAATCTGATTAATAAGCAGACAAACTACAAGAGCAACAACTGTACCATAAATACGTGCCGAAATACGGCAGCTGTCAGTCACATGATCTGTCTATTATGTGTATGTGTGAGCTAATATATACTGCCAGGAGGGAGGGCTTCCTGTTGGCTGGGGATTTATCAGGCTGCCAATTTAGCTTACAAATACTGAGGTAAAAATACTGAGCAAATAACGTGTGAACGAGGTCTAATATAGGAGGAGATGACATACAGATATATACTATATACAGTGGAGATGACACACAGATATATATACTATATACAGGAGAGATGACACACGTATATACTATATACAGGAGGAGATGACACACAGGTATATACTATATACAGGGGAGATGACACACACACACATATATACTATATACAGGGGAGATGACACACACGTATATACTATATACAGGAGGAGATGACAGGTACATACTATATACAGGGGAGATGACACACAGATATATACTATATACAGGAGGAGATGACACACAGGTATATACTATATACAGGGGAGATGACACACATATATACTATATACAGGGGAGATGACACACAGGTATATACTATATACAGGAGATGACAAACAGGTAAATACTATATACAGGGGAGATGACACACAGATATATACTATATACAGGAGGAGATGAGACACAGGTATATACTATATACAGGGGAGATGACACACGTATATACTATATACAGGAGGAGATGACACACAGATATATACTATATACAGAAGAGATGACATACAGGTATATACTATATACAGGAGGAGATGACACATAGGTATATACAATATACAGGAGGAGATGACATACAGCAGGTATGTACTATTTACAGGGGAGATGACATACAGGTATATACTATATATAGGCGATGACATACAGGTGTATACTATATATAAGGGAGATGACAAACATGTATATACTGAGGGGAAAATGAGAGGTGTGAGGTGAAAATGAAGGTTGTGAGGTGAAAATGAAAAGGTGTGAGTGCAAAATGAGGAGTGAGGGAAAATAGTGGAGTGATTGGAAAATAACAGATGTGAGGTCGAAATGACAAGTGTTAGGGGGGAATGAGAGGAGTGAGGGGGGAATGAGAGGAGTGAGGGGGAAAATAAGAGGAGAGAGGGGAAAATAAGAGGTGTAAGGGAGAAAATGAGAGATGTGAGGGGGAAAATGAGAGGCGTGATGGGAAAATAAGAGAAGTGAGGTGCTATAACTAACCACAGATATTTACTATGCCCAGGCAACGCCAGGCTCTTCAGCTAGTATGACATATAGATGTCTGCAATGAATGGGGACAAGGCCGTCCCCACTGAGGTGCCCTGTTTTGTAGATAATAGGAGCCATTAAAAGAAAAAAAATTATTTTGGAGCAGGATATTAAAGGGAACCTGTCACCCCCAAAACCGATGGTGAGGTAAGCTCACCGTCATCAGGGGCTTATCTACAGCATTCTGTAATGCTGTAGATAAGCCGCCGATGTTACTTGAAAGAGGAGAAAAAGACGTTAGATTATACTCACCCAGGGGCGGTCCCGCTCCGATGGGTGTCTCAGGTCCGGTACAGCACCTCCCATCTTCTTACGATGACGTCCTCTTCTGGTCTTCATGCTGCGGCTCCGGCGCAGGCGTACTTTGTCTGCCCTGTTGACTGGAATTGAGATGGGACGCCATGTTGCGTTTGGAGAGCCCTTGATGTGCCTAAACATTGAAACTCCCCACAAGTGACACCATTTTGGAAAGTAGACCTCACTAAGGAACTTATACAGATGTGTTGTTAAAAATTCTTTTTTTTTCCGCAAAAATTATTTTTTAGCCCCCAGCTTTGTATTTTTCAAAGGGTAACAGGAGAAATTGGACCCCACAAGTTGTTGTCCAATTTGTCCTGAGTACGCTGATACCCCATATGTTGGGATAAACCCATTTGGGCACACGGGAGAGCTTGGAAGGGAAGGAGCACTGTTTTACTTTTTCAACGCAGAATTGGCAGCGATTGAGATCAGACGCCATTTCGCCTTTGGAGAGCCCTGATGTGCCTAAACAGTGAAAACCCCCAATTCTAACTGAAACCCTAACCCAAACACACCCCTAATCCCAACCACACCCCTAACCCCAACACACCCCTAACCCTAATCCCAACCCTAACCACACCCCTAACTCCAACACACCCCTAACCCTAATCCCAACCATAACCCTAACCACACCCCTAACCCTAATCCCAACCCTAACCACACCCTTAACTCCAACACACCCCTAACCCTAATCCCAACCATAACCCTAACCACACGCCTAAACCCTGACACACTCCTAACCCTATTCCCAACTGCAAATGTAATCCAAACCCTAACTTTAGCCCCAACCCTAACTGTAGCCCTAACCTAGCCACAACCCTAGCCCTAACCCTAGCCCCAACCCTAACCCTAGCCCCAACCCTAACCCTAGCCCCAACCCTAACCCTAACCCTAGCCCCAACCCTAACCCTAATCCTAACCCTAATGGGAAAATGGAAATAAATACATTTTTTAAATTTTATTATTTTTCCCTAACTAAGGGGGTGATGAAGGGGGGTTTTATTTACCTTTATAGCGGGTATTTTATCGGATTTTTATGATTGGCACTAAAAGACGCTGTTTATTGCAAAAAATAGTTTTTGCATCTCCACATTTTGAGAGCTATAATTTTTCCATATTTCGGTCCACAGAGTCATGTGAGGTCTTGTTTTTTGCAGGACAAGTTGCCGTTGGTATAATTGGTATAATTGGTATTGGTATAATTTTCGAGCACGTGGCATTTTTTGATCGCTTTTTATTCTGATTTTTGTGAGGCAGAATGACCAAAAACCAGCTATTCATGAATTTCTTTTTTTTTTTTTTGGGGGGGGCGTTTATACCATTCCACGTTTGGTAAAATTGATAAAGCAGTTTTATTCTTTGGGTCAGAACGATTACAGCGATACCTCATTTATATCATTTTTTTTTTGTTTTGGCGCTTTTATACGATAAAAACTATTTTATAGAAAAAATAATTATTTTTGCATCGCTTTATTCTGAGGACTAACTTTTTTATTTTTTCACTGAAGACGCTGTATGGTGGCTCGTTTTTTGTGGGACAAGATGATGTTTTCAGCGGTACCATGGTTATTTATATCCGTCTTTTTGATCGCGTGATATTCCACTTTTTGTTCGGCGGTATGATAATAAAGCATTGTTTTTTTGCCTTGTTTTTGTTTTTACGGCGTTCACTGAAGGGGTTAACTAGTGGGATAGTTTTATAGGTGGGGTCGTTACTGACGCAGCGATACTAAATATGTGTACTTTTATTTTTTCATTATTTAGCTAAAGAAATGTATTTATTAATTTTTTTATTTAGGAATTTTTTTATTTTTTATTCTTTATTTTTTTTTACACATCTAAATATTTTTTTTTTTAAACTTTATAACGTTGTCCCAGAGTGTGACATCACACTATAGGGTCAGATCGCTGATCTGACACTTTGCACAGCACTGTGTCAGATCAGCGATCTGACAAGCAGGGCTGCTGGCTTACCAGCGCCTGCTCTGAGCAGGCGCTTGTAAGCCACCTCCCTGCAGGACCTGAAAGTAGCCCCACGGCCATTTTGGATCCGGGGCCTGCAGGGAGGAAACGCTCGGTACAAGGTGAGCACATCGCCTTGTACTTAGGGTCTCAGGGAAGCACGCAGGGAGCCCTGTTGTGAACTCTGTGTTCAGGCTCCCTCTTGTGGTCACTGGTGGTATGGTGTGACTTTTGCTTTGGGCTCCCCCTGGTGGCTTTGTCTGTTATCCTGCTGGTCTCTGGCTATCAGCTGGTTCGTTATCCTCTGGGAGGTTCCTATATAGCTCTGTTTTACTTCCACTTGTGGCCGGCTGTCAATGTAATCAGTGCTACTCAGATTCCTTCTGACTACCTTGCTCCCAGTCCATCCAGGATAAGCTAAGTTTTGTTTGCTCATTTTTTGATCAGCAGTGTTTATCATGTTTTCTTGTCCAGCTTGCTAAAATGTAATTCCCTCGCTTGCTGGTTGCTCTAGTGGGCTGAGTTTCTCCCCACACACCATTAGTTGGTGTGTGGGTTCTTGAAATCTCAGGATGGATATTTTGTAAGGGTTTTTTATTGATCGCATAGACCCCTGCTCTATTTTCTGCTTTCTAGTACTAGTGGGCCTCTTTTGCTGAATCTGATTTCATATCTATGTATGTGCCTTCTTCTTACTTCACCGTTAATATTTGTTGGGGGCTTCTATATCTTTGGGGATTATTTCTCTGGAGGCAAGCGAGGTCTTTCTTTCTCTTTAGGGGTAGCTAGTTCCTCAGGCTGGCTCGAGACGTCTAGGAATTTTTTAGGCACTTTCACCGGCTACCTCAGTTGTGTTGGATAGGTTCAGATTTGCGATCAGTCCAGTTACCATCTCCCTAGAGCTCGTCCTTAGTTTATTCACTTGCTGGTCTATTTGTGATCCTCAGCCACTAAGGATCATAACAGTACAGCCGGCCAACAAAGTGTTAATTGCATGGCAGAAGCAGGAGAAAAGAAGCCTTGAGAATTTTTTTTTTTTTTTGTTGCCGTGTGTCTAGCTGCTGTGCTAGCTTCTCTCCTCCTCTTAATCTTGGTGTGGCTCTGAGTTCAGCTGCTGACATGGAAGTCCAGAGCTTGGCTTCCAGTCTGGATCATCTTGCTGCTAGAGTTCAAAGTATTCAGGATTTTGTTGTTCACAGTCCTATGTCTGAGCCTAGGATACCTATTCCGGAGTTGTTTTCTGGAGATAGATCTAGGTTCCTGAATTTTAAGAACAATTGTAAGTTGTTTCTTTCTTTGAAACCTCGTTCCTCTGGTTATGCCGTTCAGCAAGTTAAGATTATCATTTCCTTTTTGCGTGGTGACCCTCAAGATTGGGCCTTCGCATTGGCGCCAGGGGATCCTGCATTGCTCAGTGTGGATGCGTTTTTTCTGGCCCTTGGATTGCTCTATGAGGAACCTAATCTTGAGAACCAGGCTGAAAAAGCGTTATTGGCCCTCTCGCAGGGGCAAGATGAAGCAGAGGTGTACTGCCAGAAATTTCGGAAATGGTCGGTGTTTACTCAGTGGAATGAGTGTGCCCTGGCTGCAAATTTCAGAGAAGGTCTTTCTGAAGCCATTAAGAATGTCATGGTGGGGTTCCCTACGCCTGCAGGTCTGAATGAGTCAATGACTCTGGCCATTCAGATTGATCGGCGGTTGCGGGAGCGCAAACCTGTGCACCATTTGGCGGTGTCTTCTGAACAGACACCTGAATCTATGCAATGTGACAGAATTCTGACCAGAAGTGAACGGCAAAATTATAGATGGCAAAATGGGTTGTGCTTTTACTGTGGTGACTCGGCTCATGTTATCTCAGTATGCTCTAAGCGCAAAAAAAAAGGTTGATAAATCTGTCACCATTGGTACTTTACAGCCTAAGTTCATTTTGTCTGTTACCCTGATTTGTTCCCTGTCATCTTACCCGGTTAATGCCTTTGTAGATTCAGGTGCTGCCCTGAGTCTGATGGATTGGTCACTTGCCAGGCGCTGTGGTTTTGGTTTGGAGCCTTTAAAATTCCCTATTCCACTAAGGGGAATTGACTCTACGCCATTGGCTACGAATAGACCTCAGTACTGGACACAAGTGACCATGTGCATGACTCCTGTTCATCAGGAGGTGATTCGCTTTCTTGCATTGCATAATTTGCATGATGTTGTCGTGCTGGGTCTACCATGGTTGCAGACTCATAATCCAGTCCTGGATTGGAAAGCTATGTCTGTGTCAAGTTGGGGTTGTCAGGGAATTCATGGTGACGCTCCTGTGGTGTCAATTGCTTCGTCCACTCCTTCTGAAGTCCCTACGTTTTTGTCAGACTACCAGGATGTATTTGAGGAGCCCAAACTCAATTCTCTACCTCCTCATAGGGACTGTGATTGTGCTATAAATTTGATTCCTGGTAATAGGTTTCCTAAGGGACGACATTTCAATTTATCTGTGCCGGAGCATGCTGCCATGCGGAGTTATATAAAGGAGTCTTTGGAGAAGGGACATATTTGCCCGTCCTCTTCCCCTCTTGGTGCGGGATTCTTTTTTGTGGCTAAGAAGGATGGTTCCCTGAGACCTTGTATTGATTATCGCCTTTTGAATAAAATCACAGTCAAATTTCAGTATCCTTTGCCATTGTTAACTGATTTGTTTGCGCGCATTAGGGGGTCTAGTTGGTTCACCAAGATAGATCTTCGTGGTGCGTATAACCTTGTGCGTATAAAACAGGGTGATGAATGGAAAACTGCATTTAATACGCCTGAAGGCCATTTTGAGTACCTGGTGATGCCTTTTGGACTTTCTAATGCTCCTTCAGTCTTTCAGTCCTTTATGCACGACATCTTCCGTGAATATCTGGATAAGTTTATGATTGTGTATCTGGATCATATTCTGGTTTTTTCGGATGATTGGGAGTCTCATGTTAGGCAGGTCAGGATGGTCTTTCAGGTCCTGCGTGACAATGCTTTATTTGTGAAGGGCTCAAAATGTCTTTTTGGAGTCCAGAAGATTTCTTTTTTGGGTTTCATTTTTTCTCCTTCTACTATTGAGATGGACCCAGTCAAGGTTCAGGCTATTCATGACTGGACGCAGCCTACATCTGTTAAGAGTCTTCAGAAGTTCTTGGGTTTTGCTAATTTTTACCGTCGCTTCATAGCTAATTGTTCTGGTGTTGTTAAGCCTTTGACGGATTTGACCAAGAAAGGTTCTGATGTGACTAATTGGTCCTCTGCGGCTGTGGAGGCCTTTCGGGAGCTGAAGCGCCGGTTTTCTTCGGCTCCGGTCTTATGTCAGCCAGATGTCTCACTTCCCTTCCAGGTGGAGGTTGATGCTTCCGAGATTGGAGCGGGGGCTGTTTTGTCGCAGAGAAGATCCGATGACTCTGTGATGAAGCCATGTGCTTTCTTTTCAAGAAAGTTTTCGCCTGCCGAGCGGAATTATGATGTCGGTAATCGGGAGTTGTTGGCTATGAAGTGGGCATTTGAGGAGTGGCGACATTGGCTCGAGGGAGCTAAGCATCGTGTGGTGGTCTTGACTGATCACAAGAATTTGATTTATCTCGAGTCGCCAAGCGGCTGAATCCCAGACAGGCTCGTTGGTCATTGTTTTTCTCTTGTTTTCGTGGTTTCGTACCTGCCTGGTTCGAAGAATGTGAAGGCTGATGCTCTTTCTAGGAGTTTTGTGCCTGACTCTCCTGGAGATTCAGAGCCGGCTGGTATTCTTAGAGAAGGGGTGATTTTGTCTGCCATCTCCCCAGATTTGCGACGTGTGCTGCAAGAGTTTCAGGCGGATAGACCTGATCGCTGTCCACCGGAGAGACTGTTTGTCCCGGATAGATGGACCAACAGAGTCATCTCCGAGGTTCATTCTTCGGTGTTGGCGGGCCATCCTGGAATATTTGGTACCAGAGACTTGGTGGCCAGGTCTTTTTGGTGGCCTTCCTTGTCGCGGGATGTGCGTTCCTTTGTACAGTCTTGTGGAATTTGTGCTCGGGCTAAGCCTTGCTGTTCTCGAGCCAGTGGTTTGCTGTTACCTTTGCCTGTCCCGAAGAGGCCTTGGACGCACATTTCCATGGATTTTATTTCAGATCTCCCTGTCTCTCAGAGAATGTCTGTCATCTGGGTGGTGTGTGATCGTTTTTCTAAGATGGTCCATTTGGTGCCCTTGCCTAAGTTGCCTTCCTCCTCCGAGTTGGTTCCACTGTTTTTTTCAAAATGTGGTTCGTTTGCACGGGATTCCTGAGAACATTGTTTCTGACAGAGGATCCCAGTTTGTGTCTAGGTTTTGGCGGACCTTTTGTGCTAAATTGGGCATTGATTTGTCTTTTTCGTCGGCCTTCCATCCTCAGACGAATGGCCAAACCGAGCGAACTAATCAGACCTTGGAGACTTATTTAAGATGTTTTGTTTCTGCTGATCAGGACGACTGGGTTACTTTTTTGCCATTGGCCGAGTTTGCCCTTAACAATCGGGCTAGTTCTGCTACTTTGGTTTCTCCTTTCTTTTGTAATTCGGGGTTTCATCCTCGTTTTTCCTCGGGTCAGGTGGAGCCTTCTGACTGTCCTGGAGTGGATGTTGTGGTTGATAGGTTGTATCAGATTTGGAATCATGTGGTGGACAATTTGAAGCTGTCTCAAGAGAAGGCTCAGCTCTTTGCCAACCGCCGTCGCTGTGTGGGTCCCCGACTTCGCGTTGGGGACTTGGTGTGGTTGTCTTCTCGCTTCGTTCCTATGAAGGTCTCCTCTCCTAAGTTCAAGCCTCGGTTTATCGGTCCTGTAACAAAACACTCCGGGATTGCCTTTGCTGGGGTCAAAGGTCACGTGGTTTGTGCATTGAACTCTGAGGCGACAGCAGGTTTCCAGGTAGACTGACCTCAGGTCAGGTTTATTAAAGTGAAAGCAAATACAGAAAACAAAGCATAAAAATAAATCCTTGCCTGTCCGGCACTTACTAAACAAACACGTTCCTATCTAACAACTGGGGGGGCTACTCCCACCCAGCAAACATAACACAGGTCATGAGCACAGCTCTTACTCACATTTGTCTCACACAGACAGGCATTCTGTGTGCCCCAGGCTGACACCTGAAACCTCCAGCTGGTCAGCCTTTATTCCTGCACTTATTAACCCCTCGGTATCCTGAAGATACTGAGCGGCCTAATTCACATAGGACAAATACCTGGGCGAGATATACCTGCCCCCGACTACCAGACCGACATGACTCTTACATATCCTCCCCCCCTGCTCAGACCACTCAGGTCGAGCAAGAATACTCTCGAAACAGTGTACTCGGGACAGGGCATCAGCGTTCCCCATCTGCACCCCGGGGCGGTGCTCCACCGTGAACGAGTAAGCCTGCAGAGCAAGGAACCACCGGGTTACCCGACTATTACGGTCCTTGTGGAGATGCATCCACTTGAGAGGGGCATGGTCCGTGACCAGCCTAAACTTCCTACCTGCCAGGTAATATTTGAGGGAGTCGAGAGCCCATTTGATGGCTAGGCACTCTTTTTCTATCACGGCATACCTCTGCTCATGCACATTCAGTTTCCGACTGAGGTAGAGGACCGGGTGTTCGACTCCGTCCCTTACCTGGGAAAGTACAGCTCCGATACCAGTATCAGAAGCATCCGTTTGCACCACAAACTCGCTGCTGAAATCAGGAGTCACTAGTACGGGCTGAGAGCACAAAGCCCGTTTCAGACTGTGGAAGGCCTCTTCGGCCGCTGAAGTCCACTTTACCATGACGGAATCCTTCCCTTTGGTAAGATCCGTCAAGGGGGTAGCCATGGCCGCAAAGTTGGGTATGAACCGGCGATAATAGCCGGCAATGCCCAGGAAAGCTTGAACTTGTTTCTTGTTTACTGGTTGCGGCCAGCCCTGAATTGCCTGTATTTTGTCGATCTGGGGTTTAACCACTCCTCTGCCAATCACGTAGCCCAAGTATCGGGCTTCTTCAAGGCCGATGTGACATTTCTTAGGATTCGCCGTTAAGCCTGCGTCTCTCGGGTCATCAATCACCGCCTGTACCTTCCGGAGGTGAGCTTCCCAGTCCACGCTGTAAATTATGATGTCGTCTAGGTAGGCAGAGGCGTACTGCCTGTGGGGCCTCAAGACTCGATCCATCAATCTCTGGAACGTTGCTGGGGCTCCGTGAAGTCCAAACGGCATGTAGATATACTGGAACAGCCCTTCCGGTGTAGCAAATGCCGTCTTCACTCTGGCCGCCTCGGCCAGAGGGATCTGCCAGTACCCCTTTGTTAGATCCAGGGTCGTAATATATCGGGCTTTACCCAGCCGATCGATCAACTCAACGACCCGGGGCATAGGGTAGGCATCAAATTTAGAAACCGCATTCAGTTTCCGAAAGTCATTGCAAAACCGTATAGAGCCATCCGGCTTAGGTATCAACACGATTGGACTGGACCAGGCGCTGTGCGACTCTTCAATGACTCCTAAGTCCAACATGGCCTTCACCTCCCGGGAGACGGCTTCACGGCGTGCTTCCGGAATCCGGTATGGCTTCACATGAACTGTGACACCAGGCTCTGTGACAATCTCATGTTTCACTAGCCTAGTCTGGCCAGGTTTTTCCGAGAAAAACTGTTGGTTCTGTAACAAAAACTGCTTAACCTCAGATTTTTGTCGTTCAGAGAGAGTCTCGGCAATCTGTACCTCCGGTATGGTAGGTGAGCAAACCGGACGGGGCAGATCCGCTGTTAGGGCAGCGCGGTCTTTCCAGGGTTTTATCAGATTCACATGATAAATCTGCTCTGGTTTTCTCTTACCAGGCTGGTGCACTTTATAGTTCACTTCTCCAACTCGTTCCATGACCTCAAAGGGGCCCTGCCATTTTGCCAGAAATTTACTATCCACCGTAGGGATTAGGACCAACACCCTATCCCCGGGTGCAAACGTACGGACCTTGGCGCCTCTATCATAACTTTGCCTCTGGGCTCCCTGGGCCTGTAACATATGTTCCCTAACAAGGGGCATGACAGCAGCAATCCGGTCCTGCATTTGCGTTACATGGTCTATCACCGTTTTAAAGGGAGTGACTTGACCTTCCCAGGTTTCTTTTGCGACGTCCAACAGTCCACGGGGACGACGGGCATATAATAGCTCGAAAGGCGAGAATCCTGTGGAAGACTGGGGAACTTCCCTAATGGCAAACAGCAAATAGGGTAACAAGTAATCCCAGTTCTTCCCATCTTTGTCTATCGCCTTCCGGAGCATCTGTTTTAAGGTTTTATTGAACCGCTCAACCAGACCATCTGTTTGAGGGTGATAGACAGACGTACGCAACTGGTCTATTTGTAAGAGCCTGCAGAGCTCCTTCATCACCCTTGACATAAAGGGAGTCCCCTGGTCGGTGAGTATCTATTTTGGAATTCCCACCCGACTAAACACTTGTACCAACTCTTTGGCAATCGTTTTGGTAGCAGTGTTACGCAAAGGGATGGCTTCGGGATAACGAGTGGCATAGTCCATGATGACGAGGATATGTTGATGCCCACGTGCGGACCGGGGAAGGGGCCCAACCAAATCCATCCCAATTCTCTCAAACGGGACCCCAATAATAGGGAGGGGTACCAAAGGGCTACGGAACCGAGGTTTAGGTGCCGAGATTTGGCACTCTGGACAGGACTCACAAAAGTTACGCACATCATTGTGTATTCCGGGCCACACAAAACAATGCAATATCCTTTCTATGGTTTTTTGTACCCCCAGATGCCCCCCCATTATATGTCCGTGGGCCAGGTCCAGTACCTTCCGCCGATAAGGTTTGGGTACCACTAACTGTTGCACAGTGTCTTCCCCTTTTTTCTCTACCTGGTAGAGTAAATCATTCTCAAGAACCATGTACGGGTACGCTAGCCTAGTGTCAGGTTCCACGGGTACGCTATCTATCACTTTTACATTTTTCCTAGCCTGAGTCAGGGTAGGATCTTTCATTTGTTCGCTGTGGAAGTCATCCAACTGAACTCCCAAATAGGGTAGGCAGGGTGCTGGATGGCTGTCTGCCTCCGCCTCTCGCTGAGTTTCCTCAGTTTCCCCCGCCATAACTGAGAAGGGGAACTGAAGGTTAGATTCAATAACCTCCCCAGCAACATCTTCCTGTGGGGTCTCATCTAGGAACTCGGGACCTCCAGATGGCATGGGGGAAGATTCACGGTTACAGCTACCGTGAAGGAGCAACTGATTCTCCCACAACTGCCAGAAATGAGGAAAATCCCTGCCCAGGATTATATCATGTAACAATGCGGGAACGAGTCCCACTTTGTGTTGCACAGACCCATAGGGAGTGGAGATACATATGACCGCTGTAGGATATGAGCAGGTGTCACCATGCACACACGTTACAGAGAATTTATCAGACGGACCAGATGGAAGTGCCACCAGACTGGCTTTCACCAGAGTCACCACACTTCCAGAGTCTAGCAATGCCACAACATTTTTCCCATCTACAGACAATTCACGCAGGTGTTTCGCTGTATCATTTTGACCCGCATTCACACTTACTAGCCGTGTAACCAAAGACATGCGTTTCTTAGAGTCCATAACGTCGCACTGCATGGGTTCAGTGGTAACAGGACAGTTCGCAGAAACATGGCCCTTCTCATGGCAACGGAAACACCTAACAGGCCCCCTATTGAAACCAGAGTCCGACACCCTTGATCTCGGGGTGCGAGCAGTCCAGTGTTCCTCCCTCACAGTTTTGGGCAATTTTCCTTCCCCCGCAGTCCCTGGAACAGTCTTACCGGTTCCACGAGGAGGAGGCACAGTTCGGGTAGTAGCGGTATCATCAGGTAGTCCTTCCGCCACGGAATAACGCTCCACCAAGTCCACCAATTGATCCGCTGTCGCGGGATTTCCTTGGCTCACCCACTTTTTCAGCGCCGGTGGTAGTACTCTCAGGTACTTGTCCAGAACGATCCGCTGGATTATCTCCGGAGTTGTCAGTACCTCGGGTTGCAGCCATTTCTTTATCAAGTAGATCAGGTCGAACATCTGCGACCGCGGCGGTTTATCTGGCTGATAGGTCCACTGATGTACCCTCTGTGCACGGACAGCCGTCGTCACACCCAGCCGGGCCAGGACCTCAGCTTTCAGCCTCTCAAAGTCCTGAGCGACTTCCGGGTCCAAGTCATGGTAAGCTTTTTGGGCCTCACCGGAGAGAAACGGAGCAATTAGATCGGCCCATCGTTCCTTCGGCCACTTCTCTCTCAACGCTGTCCGCTCAAACGTTGTCAGGTACGCCTCGACGTCATCTTCTGCGGTCAACTTTTGCCAGTACCGACTCACATGGATTCTCCTGGACTCTGCTTCCGGGTTAGCCTCAGGCATGCTCACCAAGCGCTGCGCCACCTGTTGGAGAAGCTGGCGGTCTGCAGTCGTCACGTCCACCAACTCCTTCAGCTGTGCGGCCATCAAGCGGTTAGCTTCCTGCTGTACGGGCGCGGACTGTACTAGGGCTTTCACCACGTCTTCCATACTGTCGCCTGTGCCACGGAGTGCCCGCGTTCTCCACCACAATGTAACAAAACACTCCGGGATCGCCTTTGCTGGGGTCAAAGGTCACGTGGTTTGTGCATTGAACTCTGAGGCGACAGCAGGTTTCCAGGTAGACTGACCTCAGGTCAGGTTTATTAAAGTGAAAGCAAATACAGAAAACAAAGCATAAAAATAAATCCTTGCCTGTCCGGCACTTACTAAACAAACACGTTCCTATCTAACAACTGGGGGGGCTACTCCCACCCAGCAGACATAACACAGGTCATGAGCACAGCTCTTACTCACATTTGTCTCACACAGACAGGCATTCTGTGTGCCCCAGGCTGACACCTGAAACCTCCAGCTGGTCAGCCTTTATTCCTGCACTTATTAACCCCTCGGTATCCTGAAGATACTGAGCGGCCTAATTCACATAGGACAAATACCTGGGCGAGATATACCTGCCCCCGACTACCAGACCGACATGACTCTTACAGTCCTTATAAGATTCTGGAAGTCCTTGGCACTGTGTCATTTCGTCTGGACCTCCCAGCATCATTTGCTATTCATAATGTGTTCCATCGCTCGTTGTTGCGGAGGTATGTGGTGCCTGTGGTTCCTCCGGTTGAGCCTCCTGCCCCGGTGCTGGTTGAGGGAGAATTGGAATACGTGGTGGAGAAGATCTTGGATTCTCGTATTTCTAGACGGAGGCTCCAGTATTTGGTTAAATGGAAGGGCAATGGTCAGGAGGATAATTCTTGGGTTGTCGCCTCTGATGTTCATGCAGCCGATTTGGTTCGTGCCTTCCATGTGGCTCATCCTGATCGCCCTGGTGGTTTTCATGAGGGTTCGGTGACCCCTCCTCAAGGGGGGGTACTGTTGTGAACTCTGTGTTCAGGCTCCCTCTTGTGGTCACTGGTGGTATGGTGTGACTTTTGCTTTGGGCTCCCCCTGGTGGCTTTGTCTGTTATCCTGCTGGTCTCTGGCTATCAGCTGGTTCATTATCCTCTGGGAGGTTCCTATATAGCTCTGTTTTACTTCCACTTGTGGCCGGCTGTCAATGTAATCAGTGCTACTCAGATTCCTTCTGACTACCTTGCTCCCAGTCCATCCAGGATAAGCTAAGTTTTGTTTGCTCATTTTTTGATCAGCAGTGTTTATCATGTTTTCTTGTCCAGCTTGCTAAAATGTAATTCCCTCGCTTGCTGGTTGCTCTAGTGGGCTGAGTTTCTCCCCACACACCATTAGTTGGTGTGTGGGTTCTTGAAATCTCAGGATGGATATTTTGTAAGGGTTTTTTATTGATCGCATAGACCCCTGCTCTATTTTCTGCTTTCTAGTACTAGTGGGCGTCTTTTGCTGAATCTGATTTCATCCCTATGTATGTGCCTTCTTCTTACTTCACCGTTAATATTTGTTGGGGGCTTCTATATCTTTGGGGATTATTTCTCTGGAGGCAAGCGAGGTCTTTCTTTCTCTTTAGGGGTAGCTAGTTCCTCAGGCTGGCTCGAGACGTCTAGGAATTTTTTAGGCACGTTCACCGGCTACCTCAGTTGTGTTGGATAGGTTCAGATTTGCGATCAGTCCAGTTACCATCTCCCTAGAGCTCGTCCTTAGTTTATTCACTTGCTGGTCTATTTGTGACCACTAAGCCACTAAGGATCATAACAGAGCCCCCTCCCTGTGCGATGCTTCCCTATGCCCCCGGAATGCTGCGATCGCAGTGTTTCGGGGATTAATGTGCCAGGAGCGGTCCATGGGCGACCCATTCCTTGCGAATAGACCCACCGACGATCCTAGGTTAATCTCATGCGAACACCTATAGATAAGGGGAAGAGGTACCCTAAAAGAACTAAGGACTGGGTACAAAAACGGGTCACCTCCTAGTAGAAAACACAAAGAAGGCTGCAGAAACCAATAGAAAACAGAAACTAAGGCTAGCAGAACCAGAGGAACCAGCACTGCACAAATAACACACACAGAACACTAAGCAAAGTACTAAGCTAGAGCTCAAGCAGGTTAACACTGTTGTCCAGCAAGGACTGAAAGGCAGGTGCTGGTTAATAAAGAGTGAAACAAACACCTGACCCAAGTCAAACCCAGCACCAGAGGAAAAAGACCAGCAGCCAGAACTCCACAAGAAAATGGCGGACAGTAACAAACTAAACAGATTCTAACAGCTTGAGTAAAATACCCCTGTCTCAAGGGTGTAGAATCGATGGCCATTATGGGTACAGATCTGGACAGTCCATAAAGAAGAAAGCGGATTGGCACATATCGTCCCATGCAACAAATTCCTTTATCCTTTACATTGCATTTCAACAGGTCATAAACAGCTGTGCCTTCGTCCTGCTTCTCTCCCATGGTATATAGATCTGGACAGTGTGTGTGGTTTGAGATCCTGGACCTGGACGAACCTAGTCTCAATCAAGTTATACCCCGCCCCACTGTCCAGAAATGCAGAAATAACCACCTTATTTTTGCCCAGATTGATTTCAGCCAGCAAAATAAATTGTGTCCTCTCCACGGAGGAGATATGTACACACGGGTTGCTAACCTCCCCGCAATCTGGGCTCCTTAGTTTTCTGGCATCTGTTTACTGTAAGATAGGGAAGGACATGTGCCCATGAAATAGCCCTTTATAGTACAGTAGAAATATACTCCCCTTTGCACCGAACAACAGACTGCTTTCCAGAACGAGTTGCCCCATCCAACTCCATGGGTTCCTCAGATAACTCAGAATAGTGTCCGTGGACCACCTCCGAAACTCAGAGTCATACTCCTCCACCAGCTGGTCTCCCTGCTGGAGCTGCCGTAGTGTGGACTCAGCCAGGGAGATGCGGTCGGGGTCATTGTATACATTAAACAGCACCAGAAAAAAATCCTCCACTGTCTGGAGTGACTGGGAGTCAGATGGCAGAGAGAATCCCCATGCTTGGGGGTCACCCTGAGGGAGCGAGATTATTATCCCCATCCTTTGCTCCTTGGTTCCTGAAGTATAGTTTACAGGCCTCCCTGAAAACAACAAACTTGCCATGCCACCCAGAGAACCTGTCAGGCAGTGATCTTGGCTCCTCTAAGGGTTGCCTGGCAATCATGGTCCCCAAACTTGATGTGTTAGGATGCTGCAAAACGACAGTGCATAGATCTGCAACCTCGAGGCTGAGCTGCTGCAGTAGCCCTGACAGAGCAGTGAAAGGATCTATACTGGATCAAAAAATGGTTTAGGTCAAAGCTAATGTCACGACTCGGTGGCGGGTGTCTTGAGACCAGCGGCTCCTTCCCTGTACCTAACACTAGGGGCATCCTAGCTCTTCATGTGTCCCTGATTACTTCTGATGGTGAAGATGCTGGGGCTACATACCTTGCCTTATCTCCTGAATCCACCCTCAGTCTGTACCCTTACCCCACCCAGGGAAGAGGGGAGTAGTGGTGTACCGCAATACACCAACCAGACAAACAAGTTAATACAAACAGGGATAACGAAAAATACCAAACATACAAATATGTTCACACATAATAACAGTGGAATGCTCTGGGGAATGGATGATGGGTTAAACTAAAGTAGAAGAAAGGGAATTATACCACACACAAAACCTAGCAACAGTAACAGATAAATCCACCAACTGCCTTCACCAATTACAACCAACAACCTCCAGCCATTCAGCATAAGCTACTCTGAGAATGAGTGCTAGCCAGGGCCCAGAATATATAGGAGATGGGAGTGGCTAACAGTGCACAGATGAGAGCCTTAATGCTCCAGGAACTCACAGATTAACCACTGCACTGCCGAAAGATATTTACACCGTTTAATATGAAGGTGAAGTGCTTCTAGTCAGTGCAGGAGTAGGAGAAATCAGATGCTACAGTCTTCTGGCTCCTTTATGTTGTGGAAAACCTGTGACAACACCGCCAAATGTGTCTCTGAGTGAGTGTGATACCCCCGACCCTTTTCCCAACGCGATGCACTGCTCCCTCGGACTGAGGCCTATCTGCAGGCCTGAAGCCGTGGCCTCTCTTGCGGGCCTTGTACACCAGGTGCACGGCCCTTTTGGGATACACAGGAGTGATCTGATTGCTTGAAGATACAGACCCGAAAGAACAAAATAGATGGGCGGAGCCAGAGAGACACAGAGCCAGCCAGGCCGATGATACCAGACCCGACACCGCATATTTACCCGCCGCGTGTCCTCATGCAGCAAAGACTGGACCCTGGGGGCTGTGGCGTAGCTTGTACTCCAGGTCTGCCTCCTTTGCCGTCGTGGCTGCTGGTGAGTGACTGGATCAACTTGGTTGCATCTCGTGTCCTGTATAGATGCTCGCAGGGTGGGCGCTGTGGTTGAGGTTTCCCCTGTTGTTCACAGGGTTCCTCTGGCTTTAACCCAGACACAGGTATAGTGCAGTCTGAGGGCCTTAGGCGGTGAATCTCAGGAAGGCCTCTGCAGTGGTCATTTTCCCTTTTCCAATAGGCTTCTTGTCCAGGAAGCAGAACACCTTTGAACAAAATACGGTACTCCTCAGCCACTTAGGTGCATAAGAGGGGTCACTTATAGCACCAACACCTGCTCCATCGGCCCTTCCCTCTCCCCTCCCTCTTTCTACATTAAACATCTTTTGCAACAACAAGTCTCCAGCATAAACAAGTGCTTCTCACAAAATTAGAATACAATCAAAAATTTAATTTATTTCAGTTCTTCAATGCAAAAAGTGAAACTCATATATTCTATTCTATAGAGTTATTACAAACAGAGTGATCTAATCAAGTGTTTATTTCTGTTAATGTTCATGATTATGGTTTACAGCCAATGAAAACCCAAAAGTCATTATCTTAGTAAATTAGAATACTTTATAACACCAGCTTAAAAAATGATTTTAAAATCCAATAAGTTGGCCTACTGAAATGTATGCTCAGTAAATGCACTCAATACTTGGTCGGGACTCTTTTTGAATCAATTAGTGCATCAATGTGGCGTGGCAAGGAGGCGATCAGCCTGTGGCACTGCTGAGGTGTTATGGAAGCCCAGGTTGCTTTGATAGCAGCCTTCAGCTCATCTGCATTGTTGGGTCTGGTGTCTCATCTTCCTCCTGACAATACTCCATAGGTTCTCTATGGGGTTAAGGTCAGGCGAGTTTCTTGGCCAATCAAACACAGTGATACTGTTGTTTGTAAACCAGGTATTGTTACTTTTGGCAGTGTGGACAGGTGCCAAGTCCTGCTGGAGAATTAAATTTCCGTCTCCAAAAGATTCATATCACCGCCACAAAATAACAACGTGGGATACAGCAGGCTGTTTCACATTTAGCAACAGAAAAAATTATAACTTTGTTTAATGTGCCTTAGGTCTGCAGACAGTTTTATATCACCACAGAAGTAAATGACAAGGTGGGATACAGCAGGCAGTTTAATATTTTTTTCACTAGCTACATGTGAACTAGAATGCTATATTCATGCATGGAGCACAATAGAAGCACTGCACAACATGTGCCCTGCTGGCATTCTTTGTGGACCTCAGTAATGTCCAAAAAGGAATTAAAAAAATGCTGGAAGGTAAATTTAACAGCCACACTGGACAGTAGCTCCCTACACTATCTGACTGATATACACCCGCCTAGCTAACTAGCTAAAATCTTGTTAACAGTGGCAGCTTCAGGAGCAGCCTCTCTGCTCTGTTATAGTGTCAAAATGGTGCTAAAACAAGATGTCTGTTATTTATATGGAGAGGGACATGTGATTTCAGCAGCCAATGACATAAGCCGTGGTGTCAGGACATTGTGGGTGTTTACTGTGCCCTGATTGGCTAGCCACAATGTGCACACAAAGTTAGGGGAAAAAAATGACTGCTGTGCGGTGCTTACAAGAACGCCGCTCCTCTGAGCTCTGCAAACCCCCTCCTCTCAAACATGTGCCAAACTCTCATGATACTCCACCATTATTGTTGCTAAAGTGCTGAAAATACTTATGTGGCAACGCAAATATTTTCCCGTACTTTTACCGAATGTTAACAAACAGGATTTCCATGCATGTGTTGTGACTGTCATACAGCCGTGACACATGCAGCTGTGGCACCAATCAGCCGTCACTATCCAGGAAGCAGGGTTCCCTCTGCAGCTTATTTGGTAAGCGCTGTAGCTTGCCGAATAAGAGGGAACCCAAACAAATTTGCTCAACTCTACTTTCTGACCAGCGGGGATGATTTCACCGTCGATCAGAAGCGGTGTTTGCCAGGCTTTCATGCACATGACAGTGTGGCAAACACTGGATGTTCGGGCCCCCCATTCAAGTGAATGGGGTCCGGGGTTCGAGTACTGTTCTGGTGCCCAAACCCAAACTTTTTGTAACTGTTCGGCCTAACTCGTTGGACCCGAATATCCAGGTGTCCGACCATCTCTATTCGTGACAAGTTGGTGGCAGCTTTAGAGGTTTTCATGACACAGACTAATGGAAAAATCGCTCATCTCTATTTCCTAATCATCATTTAGTGTTGAGAATAGTTTCCCTTACTCTTCTAAAACTGTAACTGTTGGATTTTTTTTCTTATAAAACACTCAACCTCTATTCTAGGTTATAAAGTGCCTAGAACAAAAAAATAAAATAAAAAGGGAGAAATAACAGATAATACTTAAATGTTTTCCGTCTGTAGTTATTCTGATTTCCTGAGGGGAGGGGAGTAATTCATGGAGCACGTCAGCCTTTAAGCTGACCCCACATGTGAACACTTCTCTTTGCGTAACCCAGCTGTTTATAGAGGCTCATTTTTCCAGGATGACTTGGATTGGTCTATTGAACCACTTCACCCCGAAGCCTGTTTTCACCTTTCTGACCAGGCCAAATTTTACAATTCTGACCAGTCACTTTATGTGGTTATAACTCTGCAACGCTTCAACGGATCCCGCTGATTCTGAGAATGTTTTCTCTTGACATATTGTCCTTCATGATAGTTGTCAAATTTATTTGATATGACTTACACTTGTCTGTGAAAATATTGGAAATTTGGTGAAAATGTGAACAATTTTGCAATATTCAGACTTTAAAATGTTATGCTCTTACAGTTATGTCAAATAAAATAGTTAATGAATAACATCTCCCACATGTCAACTTTACATCAGCACAATTTTTTGAAACAATTTTATTTTTGTTAGTTATAAGGGCTAAAAGTTGACCAGCAATTTCTAATTTTTCCAATAAAATTTACAGAACCATCTTTTTTGAGCGATGACATCACATATGAAATGATTTTGAGGGGCCTATATGACAGAAAATAGCGAAAAGTTACACCATGCTAGAAACTGTACCTCTAAAATGTGCTCAAAACCATATTCAAGAAGTTTATTAACCCTTCTGGTTCTTCACAGTAATTAATGGAATGTGGATAAAAAAAATGAACATTTAACTTTTTCATAAAAAAATTACTGTAGACCCAATTTTTATTTATTCTCACAAAGGTAACAGAAAAAAATTGACCCCAAAATTTGTTGTGCAATTTTTCCTGAGTATGCAGATACCCCAGATGTTGGGGGAAAACACTGTTTGGGCGCATGGCAGGCCTCAGAAAAGATGGAATGATGTTTTGGAGCAGAGATTTTGATGGAATGTTGTGTAGGTGTCATGTAGCGTTTGAAGAGCCCATGATGTGCCTAAACAGTGGAAACCCCCCACAAGTGACCTCATTTTATAAACAAGACCCATTAAGGAATTTATCTAGATGTGTGTGAAGTTAATAATGTTGAACCATGAAAATAGAAAAATCTAATTTTTCCCACAAAAATGTTCTTTTAGCCCCAATTTTTTATTTCACAAGGTTAACAGGGGAAAATGGATCTCAAAATTTATTGTGCAATTTCTCGTGAGTACATCAATACCCGGTATGTGTCCAAAAACTACTGTTTAGGCACTGTCACGACAACGGTCGGTTGACCTGGGACCAGGGATCCTTTTATGGCCCTAACACTAGGAAGCGACCTAGCTCGCCCTGTTCCCAGGGCTACTTCAGATGGCAAAGACGTCGGGGCCTCTGCTGTTACCCTGTCTCCAAAATTAGCCCTCCGTCTGTTCTCCTCCCCCACCCAGGGAGATGTGGGTGCTACTGTGCACCCCAGTGCACCAACCCGACAAACGGGGACAAAGACAAGGGGAAATTGAAAACTCCACACACACTAAATATACACTCACATATAACAGAGGGATCAACCAGGGTGTGCAGGAAGGGGAATAAACCAAAAATAGGAAAGGATAAGGAATTACCAAGCAAACCAAACAACAGCCACTTATAACTCCTCCAGCGCTCCTTCACATACCAACTTCTCTCCTTCATTTAGTCATGCAGCAAAAAGCGAACTCTGACGAGGACTAGCAATAGAGCAGAGACTATATAGGGAAAAGGAGTGGCTAACTGAGCACAGCTGAGAACAGGAACTTCCAACATGGCAGATTAACCCTTGTTCTGCTAGAAGAAATAAACAATAATAAGCCAGAGTAGTGCTTCTTCTCAGCGCTAGAGTAGGAGCAACCAGACGCTGCAGTCCTCTGGCTCTGCTCCATCGCGGTAACCCCCTGACAGGAACTCTGCAAAGCTCAGAAGGGAAGAACCACCATATTGGAGTTCAGATTTTGCTTGACTGATTTAATGGTACATGTCACATTGGGAGAGCCCCTTAAGGGCCAGAGTAGCAGAACCCCACCATAAAAGTGACCCCATTTTACAAGACACACCTCTCAATGAATTAATCTATGGATGCATTGAGCATACTGACACCGAGTTTTATACCATTGGGCAGTGAAGAAAAAGAAAAATCAATTTTTGCCACCAAAATTTTGTTTTAATATTTCTTAACCACACGGTGAGACTCAGGAGGGACAGAGTGCTATTTTCCTCCTGGAGTGCAGATTTTTTGAGAATTGTTTGCAATTCCGTATCCAGAGCCACTAAGTGCTAGAAAAGCAGAATCCTCCCTCAAATTACTCCATTTTTGAAATTATATCCCTTTTGGAATTTATCTACAGGTGTAATGACGATTTTGACTCCATGGGTGGTTTACAGAAACATGCAGCAGTGGATGTTGCTTAGTGAAAATTCCAAACTGCCATTGTGGTGCCAGTACGTTGCAAGTCTCAGTATGTTGCAGTCACCAGAATGTGGCAGTGCCCAGCTCATGCTTCTGGAGACACACAACTGTAAGTTAGGTGATCTGTCATCACTACAGAAATGCTAAACATGTGGATGCTATATGTGGTTTAGACACACTGTGATCAGAAGGGAGGGGGCATTTGGTAGCGCAGAATGTGCTTTCTTTTGGGGGGCAAGGAGCCATAGTGCTTTTCCAGAGCCTTTGTGCTACCAGTAACGTGGAAGACACCTATATTTCCAGCTGATGGACCTGAGTGGGGACTTGATTTTTTTTTAGGGAACATTTTCCATAACATTTGAGATCACATTTATCCTGCGCTTTACACTGAGCACTTACATAGGGGTTTACATCTATATCTGTGAGTGACAGGATTCAGATGAGAATCCCCAGGTTATTTACTATAATGCAGCAGCAGTGTTACTCTGGACTGTTTGGCCTCTGTTCAGCAATATACTTCTTTTCAGAGGTGCACAAAACTGTAGTTGACTGCGCAGTTTTGCACGCCTAAAAAAAATAGACACCGCCGGATCATAGGAAGCCACACGGCATCCACAGTGACTTCATCTGCCTCGTTATAGGGAATCTTCCACCAGAGGTTACATCTGAATCACTTATTTCAGAGATTTACACAGAAACCCTGGTGTAAGTGCTCAGCATAGAGCACATTATAAATATGAGCGCAGCCTTACTGTGATCTTTTGGAGATTGAATGAACAAAATAGGTGCAGGTGAGGAATTCCTTTTATTTATCTTTACACTGTTCATCGTGATGTATAAGTGATTAGGCAACTTTATTCTTGGATAAGTGCGATTACAGCGATACCAGATGTGGAGACACAGGGGTCAGCGGGTGCTCTAGTCCACCAGGCAAAACCGCATAAACCAGGGATCATCCCACCGATTGCCCACTCTCCTTTTACTGTGGGCATGTTACTCAGACAACACAAGGTGAGGGTAAAACAGTGTGGCGATACTTTATTGAACCACAAAACAGGCAAATAACATATTGAACAGTCCCAGCAAAATACCCAAGATGATGTAAAATTACAGCATATCACACTTTTGCTGACTCGCCGGGATAAGTGCAGCTGTGACTTCAGATCTTCCAAGGCTCACTACCCCACATGTGGAACGCACAGGTGGAAATAACAGGCTTAGGAAGCTGACAGACTATTGAGGTCAGGTGACCAGAGGGTCACATCCTGGCTTCTCCGAACATCTCCATGGAGCCAGGTGATCAGTGGGCGACAATCTTGGCTTTCCCAAATATATCCATGGGGCTTTGGTGACCGGTGGGTCGAAAATCCTGACTACCCCAAACATATCCATGGTTCAGTGATGGTCAATGGAGCAGATCTGTATTCTTTCAGCCGGGGCCCCCTAAGCTGGCAGCCTATAAAATGTCAAATCGGTTTCCCTCGTGATGGAGCCATGATCTGGCAGCTATCCTGTAGAATGTTCCTGGCTGTGGTTTTGTAAAAAAGTCTCTGTTTATTTGGATCTCTTGATGTCTTGGCTGTCTGGATGTATATGGTTAGGCTACGTTCACATTTGCGTTGTGCGGTGCAGTGTCGGCGACGCAACGCACCATGCAAATGTAAACGCATGCACAACGCAGCGTTTTGTGACGCATGCGTCCACTTTTGCATGGTTTTTGGCGCAGAAAAAAACTGCATCATGCAGCGTCCTCTGCGCTCTGATGCATGCACCACAGTGACGCATGCGTCACAAAACGCAAGTGCAATGCATGTCCATGCGCCCCCCATGTTAAATATAGGGGGCATGACGCATGCGTCGCCGCGGCTGCGCCTGACGCAACGCTAATGTGAATGTAGCCTTAGAGGCATATTCCACTTACATAGCTCACAACTGTTGTCATCCAAACCAGCATCAAGAGGAAGATGTGATGAGGTTAATTAACGCACATTGTTGGACTAAATTAAGTTGCATACTTTTTAATCCTCTGTTTTGCAAGTCAACAAGCCACAAGACCCACACAATGGTCATTCAGCACAATAAGTAAAAATCCATTGTTAAATTACCCTACATCACTGTCTTCTAAAGATAGACATAAAGCTGTAGGAGCTGATGTAAGAGGCAACCAATAGGCTATTCAAAAAACAACACTTAACCCCTTAACAACCGCCGATATGCCTTTTAACGGTGGCAGTTAAGGGTACTTAATTAACGGCGCTGTGGAAAAAGTGTAAAACGCCCCGCAGAGTCGGATTTTCTCTGGGGTCTCGGTTGCTGGGGGTAGCGGGGACCCCAGAGAACATGATTTGGGTCGGTTTTTACCGACCCCTGGGTTGCGATCGCCGGTAAATAACCGTTTACCGGTGGCCGCAAAAAAACACAACAAAAAAAGCGATTTCCAATTTAATTTCTCTGTCCTCCGATGTGATCGCACATCAGCGGACAGAGAAATGGGGTCCCCGATTGCCCCCCGATACTCACCCGTCTCCCCCGATGCTCCTCGTGGCTCCAGATGGGCGCCGCCATCTTTTTCCTGGGGAAAAAATGGCGGGTGCATGCGCAGTGCGCCAGCCGGCACCTGGCAGATCTTTGGGGTCTCGGCTGCCGGGGGTAGCCGAGACCCCACAGAACATGATTGGGGTCGGTTTTTACCGACCAGTTTTGGGATCGCCGGTAATTAACTGTTTACCGGCGACTGCAAAAAATAGCGGTGTTTTTCTCTGTCCTCTGATGTGATCGCACATCAGAGGACAGAGAAATAGGGGGATCAGGGACCCTGATATACTTATCGCTGTCCCTGGGTCCTCCTGTGTCCCCTCCTGGCCGCCGGCTTCTTCCTCCGGGAAGAAAATGGCGGGCGCATGCGCAGTGCGCCCGCCGTGATGTGCCGGCTGGCAGTGGAAGATTGTTTCTCTTATTTTATTTTGGTCACTGTGAGATCCTACCACAGTGATCAAAATAGAAAAAATAATAAATACCCCCCCCTTAGTTAGGAAAAAAAACAATAAAATAAAAAAAAGGATTTATTTCCATTTTCCAAACAGGGTTAGGGTTAGGGTTGGGGCTAAAGTTAGGACTAGGGTTAGAGTTGGTATTAGGGTTAGGGTTGGCATTAGGGTTAGGGTTGGCATTAGGGTTAGGGTTGGCATTAGGGTTAAGGTTAGGATTAGGTTTGAGATTATGATTAGAGGTGTGTTGGGCTTAGGGATTTGATTAGGTGTGTTTTGGGGTTAGGGTTTTGATTAGGGTTATGGATTGGGTTGGGATTAGGATTGGAGTTAGAATTGGGGGGTTTCCACTGTTTAGGTACATCAGGGGGTCTCCAAACGCGATAGCCAATTTTGCGCACAAAAAGTCAAATGGTGCTCCCTCCCTTCTGAGCTCTGCCGTATGCCCAAACAGTGGTTTACCCCCACATATGGGGTATCAACGTACTCAGGACAAATTGGACAACAACTTTTGGGGTCCAGTTTCTCCTGGTAGCCTTGCAAAAATAAAAAAAATTGGGGGCTAAAAAAATCATTTTTGTGGAAAAAAACATTTATTTTCACAAATCTGCATTATAAACTTCTGTGAAGCACTTGGGCATTCAAAGTGCTCACGACACATCTAGATAAGTTCCTTGGGGGGTGTAGTTTCCAAAATGGGGTCACTTGTGTGGGGTTTCTACTGTTTAGGCACATCAGGGGTTCTGCAAACACAACATGACGCCTGCAGACCATTGTATCAAAGTCTGCATTCCAAAACAGCGCTCCTTGCCATCCGAGCTCTGCCATGCGCCCAAAGAGTGGTCCCCCCACATATGGGGTATCAGCGTACTCAGCATACATTGCACAATAAATTTTGGGGTCCAATTTCTCCTGTTACCCTTGTGAAAGTAAAAATTTTGGGGTGAAAAAAAATCATTTTTTCCACAAAAATGATTTTTTATTTTCATGGCTCTATATTATGAACTTCTGTGAAGCAGTTGGGCATTCAAAATGCTCACCACACATCTAGATAAGTTCCTTGGGGGGGGATCTAGTTTCCAAAATGGGGTCACTTGTGGGGGGTTTCTACTGTTTAGGTACATCAGGAGCTCTGCAAATGCAACATGACATCCACAGACCATTCCATCAAAGTCTGCATTTTAAAATGTTACAACTTCCCTTCTGAGCCCCGATGTGTGCCCAAACAGTGGTACCCCCACACATGGGGTATCAGCGTACTCAGGACAAACTGGATAACAAATTTTGGGGTCCAATTTCTCCTGATACCCTTGAGAAAATAAAAAATTGCAAGCTAAAAAATCATTTTTGAGAAATAAAAAAGAAGGATTTTTTATTTTCACAGCTCTACATTATAAATTTCTGTGAAGCACTTTGGGGTTCAAAGTTACATAGTTACATAGTTATTAAGGTTGAAGGAAGACTTTAAGTCCATCTAGTTCAACCCATAGCCTAGCATGCCCTAACATGTTGATCCAGGGGAAGGCAAAAAAACCCCATGTGGTAAGAGTAAGCTCCATCATGGGGAAAAAAATTCCTTCCCGACCCCACATACGGCAATCAGACTAGTTCCCTGGATCAACGCCTTATCAAGGAATCTAATATATATACCCTGTAATATTATACTTTTCCAGAAAGGTATCCAGTCCCCTCTTAAATTGAAGCAATGAGTCACTCATTACAACATCATACGGCAGAGAGTTCCATAGTCTCACTGCTCTTACAGTAAAGAATCCGCGTCTGTTATTATGCTTAAACCTTTTTTCCTCCAGACGTAGAGGATGCCCCCTTGTCCCTGTCAGCAGTCTATGATTAAAAAGATCATCAGAAAGGTCTTTGTACTGTCCCCTCATATATTTATACATTAACATAAGATCACCCCTTAGTCTTCGTTTTTCCAAACTAAATAGCCCCAAGTGTAATAACCTATCTTGGTATTGCAGACCCCCCAGTCCTCTAATAACCTTGGTTGCTCTTCTCTGCACCCGCTCCAGTTCAGCTATGTCTTTCTTATACACCGGAGACCAGAACTGTGCACAGTATTCTAAGTGTGGTCGCACTAGTGAGTTGTATAGAGGTAAAATTATGTTCTCCTCATGAGCATCTATGCCTCTTTTAATGCATCCCATTATTTTATTTGCCTTTGTAGCAGCTGCCTGACACTGGCCACTGAATATGAGTTTGTCATCCACCCATACACCCAGGTCTTTTTCATTGACGGTTTTGCCCAGAGTTTTAGAATTAAGCACATAGTTATACATCTTATTACTTCTACCCAAGTGCATGACCTTACATTTATCCCCATTAAAGCTCATTTGCCATTTATCAGCCCAAGCTTCTAGTTTACATAAATCATCCTGTAATATAAAATTGTCCTCCCCTGTATTGATTACCCTGCAGAGTTTAGTGTCATCTGCAAATATTGAAATTCTACTCTGAATGCCCCCTACAAGGTCATTAATAAATATGTTAAAAAGAAGAGGGCCCAATACTGACCCCTGTGGTACCCCACTACTAACCGTGACCCAGTCCGAGTGTGCTCCATTAATAACCACCCTTTGTTTCCTATCCCTGAGCCAACTCTCAACCCACTTGCACATATTTTCCCCTATCCCCATTATTCTCATTTTATGTATCAACCTTTTGTGTGGCACTGTATCAAAAGCTTTTGAAAAGTCCATATACACTACATCTACTGGGTTCCCTTGGTCCAGACCGGAACTTACCTCTTCTCTAGAAGCTGATCAAATTAGTCTGACATGATCGGTCCCTAGTAAACCCGTGCTGATACTGGGTCATGAGGTTATTCCTCTTCAGATACTCCAGTATAGCATCCCTTAGGCCATGTTCACACGCTGCGGGTTCCTCTGCGGGTTAATCCCGCAGCGGAATTGAAAATCTGCAGGGCAAAACCGCTGTGGTTATCCCTGCAGATTTATTGCGGTTTGTTCCGCGGTTTCCGCTGCGGGATTACTGCTGTACTATTGATGCTGCATATGCAGCAATATGCAGCATCAATAGTAATGTAAAAAATAATAAAAATTGGCTATACTCACCCTCTGACGTCGCGATCTCCCCGGCGCTGCAAGCGGCTGTGCCGACAAGGACCTTCGTGACGTCACGGTCATGTGACCGCGGCGTCATCACGGTCATGTGACCGCGACGTCACCACAGGTCCTGTTCGGCACAGCAACTGAGACCGGACGGCCGCGGGCAGCGCTGAGAGGTGAGTATAGCTTCATTTTTTATTTTAATTCTTTTTTTTACACTATTTTATGGTTCCCAGGGCCTGGAGGAGAGTCTCCTCTCCTCCACCCCGGGTACCACCCGCACATTATCCGCTTACTTCCCGCAACGTGGGCACAGCCCCATGCGGGAAGTAAGCGGTTCAATGCATTCCTATGGGTGCAGAATCGCAGCGATTCTGCACAAAGAAGTGACATGCTGCGGGTTTTAAACCGCTGCGTTTCTGCGCGGTTTTTCCCGCAGCATGTGCACTGCGGTTTGCGGTTTCCATAGGGTTTACATGTTAATGTAAACGCTATGGAAACTGCTGCGGACCCGCAGCATCAAAATCGCGGCGGTTCCGCGGTAAAAACCGCAGCGTGTGAACATGGCCTTAGAATGCCCTCCAGGATTTTACCCACAGTAGAGGTTAAACTTACTGGCCTATAATTTCCGAGTTCAGTTCTTGTCCCCTTTTTGAACATTGGCACCACATTTGCTATACGCCAGTCCTGTGGTACAGACCCTGTTATTATGGACTCTTTAAAGATTAAAAATAATGGTCTATCAATGACTGTACTTAATTCCTGCAGTACTCGGGGGTGTATCCCATCCGGGCCCGGAGATTTGTCAATTTTTGTGATTTTTAGACGCCGCCGTACTTCCTGCTGGGTTAAGCAGGTAACATTAAATTGGGGATTATTATCACTAGTCATATTGGCTGCCATGGGATTTTCTTTTGTAAATACTGATGAAAAAAAGTCATTTAGCATATTGGCTTTTTCCTCATCCTCATCCACCATTTCACCCAGACTATTTTTAAGGGGGCCAACACTATCATTTTTTAGTTTCTTACTATTTATGTAGTTAAAGAATATTTTGGGGTTATTTTTGCTCTCTCTAGCAATGAGTCTCTCTGTCTCAATCTTTGCTGTCTTGATTTGCTTTTTACATAATTTATTTAATTTTTTGTATTTATTTAATGCCTCCTCACTACCTACTTCCTTTAATTCTCTAAATGCTTTCTTTTTGTCACTTATTGCGCCCCTTACAGCTTTATTTAGCCATATTGGTTTCCTCCTATTTCTAGTATGTTTATTCCCATACGGTATATACTGTGCACAGGTCCTATCCAGGATGCTAATAAATGTCTCCCATTTTCTTTGTGTATTTTCATGCCTCAGGATATCGTCCCAGTTAATTGCACCAAGATCCTCTCTCATCCGTTGGAAATTTGCCCTCCTGAAGTTTAGTGTCCTTGTCACCACTCTACTACACATCTTATTAAAGGAGACCTGAAAACTTATTATTTCGTGATCACTATTCCCCAAGTAACCCCCAACCCTTATATTTGATATGCGGTCTGGCCTGTTGGTTAATATTAGGTCTAGCAGTGCCCCCCTTCTTGTTGGGTCCTGAACCAGTTGTGAAAGGTAATTGTCTCTCATAGTTGTCAAAAACCGATTACCTTTACTGGAACTGCAGGTTTCTGTTCCCCAATCTATTTCAGGGTAGTTGAAGTCCCCCATAATAATGACTTCTCCTTGAGTCGCAGCTTCATCTATTTGCTTTACGAGGATATTCTCCATTGCTTCCATTATTTTTGGAGATTTATAACAAACCCCTATCAGTAATTTATTATTTTTTCCCCCTCCCCTTATCTCCACCCACAGGGACTCTACATTTTCATTAGATTCACCTATATTATCACGCAGGATGGGTTTTAAGGTCGATTTTACATACAGACACACCCCACCCCCTCGCTTATCTGTACGGTCATTTCTGAACAGACTATAGCCCTGCAAGTTAACAGCCCACTCATGGCTCTCATCCAGCCATGTTTCAGATATCCCCACCATGTCATAATTATGTTCCAACAACATTAGTTCTAATTCGTCCATTTTGTTGGCGAGGCTTCTGGCATTAGTATACATGCACTTGATGTTCCTCTCTGTACCTCTATTCTTTCTTAAATTACTAACTGTTCTAACCCCACCCCCCATGCCACCGCCACCCCCAGCTTCCATATTTGTGCCCAGGTCTCTATCTGCACTATCTTCCCCTCCTGTAAAATGAATACCCTCCCCCCCAATCCCTAGTTTAAACACTCCTCCAACCTTCTAACCATTTTCTCCCCCAGCACAGCTGCACCTTCCCCATTGAGGTGCAGCCCATCCCTAGCGTAGAGCCTGTAGCCAACTGAGAAGTCGGCCCAGTTCTGCAGGAACCCAAACCCCTCCTTCCTACACCAATTCTTGAGCCACTTATTAACCTCCCTAATCTCCCGTTGCCTCTCTGGCGTGGCACGTGGTACAGGCAGTATTTCAGAAAATACCACGTTGGAGGTCCTTGCTTTCAGCTTGCAGCCTAATTCCTTGAAATCATCTTTACGGACCTTCCACCTACCTCTAACTTTGTCATTTGTGCCAATGTGCACCATGACCGCTGGGTCCTCACCAGCCCCTCCCAGTAATCTGTCCACCCGATCAGCGATGTATCGGACTCGAGCGCCAGGTAGGCAGCACACCGTTCGACGATCCCTGTCTTTGTGACAGATTGCCCTATCTGTTCCCCTAATAATTGAGTCCCCCACTACCAGCACCTGTCTGGCCTGCTCTCCTATTTCCCTCCTTACTGGAGCAGTCACTCCTCCGGCTTTCAGAGGACATGCCTGGCTGCAGCAGTGCTACCCCTGTACTGGCACCCCCCTCATCTGCCAACTTAGCAAACTTAAGCTCACCACACATCTGGATAATTCCTTGGGGGGGTCTAGTTCCCAAAATGGGGTCACTTGTGGGGGGTTTCCACTGTTTAGGCACATCAGGGGCTCTCCAAGCGCGACATGGCATCCGATCTACATTCCAGCCAATTCTGCATTGAAAAAGTCAAACGGTGCTCCCTCTCTTCCCAGCTCTGCCATGCGCCCAAACTGTGGTTTACCCCCATATATGGGGTATCGGCGTACTCAGAACAAATTGCACAACATTTGGGGTCTAATTTCTCCTGTTATCCTTATAAAAATAAAAATTTGTGGGCAAAGAGATCATTTTTGTAGAAAAAATGCGATTTTTTTATTTTAACGGCTCTACGTTATAAACTTCTGTGAAGCACCTGGGGTTTAAAGTGCTCACCACACATCTAGATAAGTTCCTTAAGGGGTCTAGTTTCCAAAATGGTGTCATTTGTGGGGGGTTTCTACTGTCTAGGCACATCAAGGGCTCTCCAAACGCGACATGGCGTCCGATCTCCATTCCAGCCAATTCTGCATTGAAAAAGTCAAACGGCGCTCCTCTTCCAAGCCCTGCCGTGCGCCCAAACAGTGGCTGATCCCCATATATGGGGTATCGGCATATTCAGGAGAAATTGCACAACAAAATTTGTGGTTCATTTTCTCTTTTTACACTTGTGAAAATATAAAAAAATTATTCTGGAATAAAATGTTTGCAAAAAAAAAGTTAAATGTTCATTTTTTCCATCCACATTGTTTCAGTTCCTGTGAAGCCCGTAAAGGGTTAATAAACTTCTTGAATGTGGTTTTGAGCACCTTGAGGGGTGTAGTTTTTAGAATGGTGTCAAGTTTGGGTATCTTCTGTCACACCCCTCAAAGTGACTTTAAATGTGAGATGGTCCCTAAAAAAAATGTTTTTGTAAATTTTGTTGTAAAACTGAGAAATCGCTGGTCAACTTTTAACCCTTATAACTTCCTAAGAAAAAAAAATTGTTTCCAAAATTGTGCTGATATAAAGTGGGAAATGTTATTTATTAACTATTTTGTGTGGCATTTCTCTCTGATTTAAGGGCATAAATATTCAAAGTTTGAAAATTGCAAAATTTTTAAAATTTTCACCATATTTCCGGTTTTTTTCATAAATAATCGCAAGTAATATTGAAGAAATGTTACCACTAACATGAAGTACAATATTTCAGGAAAAAACCATGTCAGAATCAGCGCAATCCGTTAAAGCGTTCCGGAGTTATAACCTCATAAAGTGACAGTGGTAAGAATTGTAAAAATTGGCCCGGTCATTAAGTACCAAATTGGCTCTGTCACTAAGGGGTTAAGACTAATATGACAACAGTGTATGGTTATTGAGCAACTGAAGAACAAATGCATAAATGCAAAACTCAACATATAGATAACAGTCTATTCCTCCTGGCTTACAGAAAATAGACGTGTGGATAATTAAGATAAAATGCTGTGTTGTCACACCAGATTTATATTTTTTTATATTTGGCTGCTGTCACATACTAAGAGGCGCTTTTTATTGCAAAAACTGCATCACCATATTTTGAGAGCTATAATTTTTCCGTACTTTTGCTAACAGTCATGTGAGGGCTTGATTTTTGCAGGATGGGTTGACATTTATTGGTATAATTTTCGGACACAACATTATTTGTTGACCCGAGTATAAGCTGACCCCCCTAACTTTGTCACAAAAAAACTGGGAAAACGTAATGACGAGTATAAGACTAGGTTGGAAAATGCAGCAGCTACCGGTAATTTTAAAAATAAAAATAGCTACCAATAAAAGTAAAATTAATTGACATATCAGAAGGTTAAGTGTTTTTGAATATCCATATTGAATCAGGAGCCCCATATAATGCTCCATACAGTTCATGATGGGCCCCATAAGATGCTCCATATTAAAATGTGCCCCATATAATGCTGCACAAAGGTTAATAATGGCCCCATAAGATGCTCCATAGACACATTTGCCCCATACAGTACTGCATAAAGGTTAATAAGGGCCCCATAAGATGCTCCATTTGCCATTTGCCCAATATAATGCTGCACAAATGTTGATTATGGCCCCATAAGATGCTCCATAGAGATATTTGCCCCATATAGTGCTGCACAAATGTTGAATATGGCCCCATAAGATGCTCCATAAAGATATTTGCCCCATATAGTGCTGCACAAACGTTGAATATGGCCCCATAAGATGCTCCATAGAGATATTTGTCCCATATGCTGTTGCTGCAATTAAGAAAAAAAAAAAAATTACATACTCACCTCTCGTCGCTCAAGACCCCGACACTTACAAAACTCACCGTCCTCGCTGTGTCTTCCGCATCCTCTGCATTGACGCTCAGGCAGGAGGCGCGCACTAAAGACGTCATGGCACCCTCTGACCTGAGCGTCACTGCAGAGAACGTGAAAGACGGAGCGGCGCCTGAAACTAAGAAAGGTGAATATCGCGCAGTGCTCCCCCTCCCCATTAAACTCACCTGCTCCTGGCGCGGTCCCTGCATATATGGTCTCCGGACGCTGACAACTTCTTCCAGCGTTGAGCGGCTCCACCCCTATGGCAGTGGAGTCGGGTCCATATTCACTACTGTAATGAGCGGTACAAAGTGACCACTCAACGCTGGAAACAGCTTTCATCACCCGGAGACAGGAGATGCAGGGACCTCGCCAGGAGCAGGTGAGTATGTCACAGCTGCCGCTCCCCCTTCCTCGCCGACCCCCCTGGGACAATGACTCGAGTATAAGCTGAGAGGGGCACTTTCAGCCTAAAAAAAGTTCGGAAAACCTCGGCTTATACTCGAGTATATACGGTATATTTATTGGATTAATATTTTTTCTTTTTGTTCTTTGTTTTGTCATTTTTTAAAAAAAATATTTTTACATTTTATTAAGTTTTTTTTTTTTTAGTTTTTTTTAATTAAACTCTTTTACTTTGTCCCAGGATGGGAGATCAACTGTATAATGACATATCACTGATCTACCTGATCACAGCGTCATATCTATATGGAAGTTTGCGATAACAGCTCCTGTGGCGCCGTGTATATACGGAGCAATTCTGGAAGCGGTTTAAAAGATGCTGTCTGTGAATGGATGGATGAGCCAAGTTGTGCCCTTTCAAATACTTGTGCCTTCCTACACAGACAATAGGAAATGTTCCTTCTAGCACAGACCATTTGCTAACATCCCTCTAAGCTGAGAATCCAGGAGCAAAGGTGCCAGGATGGACACCTACCTCCAGCAAAACCCTTTGTGCTTACAATATTGGTATATCCAGTTTCACCCTTTTGTCAGCTAAATGTAACTCTACTGCCTAATTGATTTCAGTTATTATTTCCTTCACACTCTACATGAGTTTTTAGATGAGGAAGAAGATATGATTCCTAGGAATAATATTACCACATAAAAAATAGTTTCTACCCTGTATGCGTTCTCTGATGTGCAACAAGTTTTGAACTTGAAATATAACATTTCCCACATTCTCGACATGAATATGGCTTCTCTCCTGTGTGAATTCTTTGATGTTTAATAAGCTCTTGTCTCTGGGTAAAACATTTCCCACATTCTGGACATGGATATGGCTTCTCTCCTGTGTGAATTCTTTGATGTGTAATAAGATCGTGTCTCTGGATAAAACATTTCCCACATTCTGGACATGGATATGGCTTCTCTCCTGTGTGGATTCTTTGATGTTTAAGAAGATTTGATCTCTGGATAAAACATTTCCCACATTCTGGACATGGATATGGCTTCTCCCCTGTGTGACTTCTTTGGTGTCTAAGAAGAACTGATTTGTAGTTAAAACTTTTCCCGCATTCGTGACATAAAAGTGGCTTCACCCCTGTATGAGTTCTCTGATGTACGCGGAAATTTGATTTCTGGTTAAAAGATTTTCCACATTCTGAACATGAAAATAGCTTTTCCCCTGTGTGAATTCGATGATGCTTAATGAAATGTGATTTTCGGTTGAAACATTTTCCACATTCTGGACATGAATATGGCTTCTCACCTGTGTGAATTCTTTGATGTTTAAGAAGATCTCGTCTCTGGATAAAACTTTTCCCACATTCTGAACATGAATATGGCTTCTCCCCTGTGTGACTTCTGTAATGTGTACGCAAATTTGACTTATGGTTAAAACATTTCCCACATTCTGAACATGAAAATGGCTTTTCTCCTGTGTGAATTTTCTGATGCATAAGGAGATATGATTTATGGTTGAAACATTTCCCACATTCTGGACATGAATATGGCTTCTCACCTGTGTGAATTCTTTGATGGTTAAGAAGATTTAGTTTCTTTTTAAAACATTTCCCACATTCTGAACATGAATACGGCTCCTCTCCTGTGTGACTTCTGTAATGTGCATGCAAACTTGACTTATGGTTAAAACATTTCCCACATTCTGAACATGAAAATGGCTTTTCACCTGTGTGAATTCTCTCATGTGCAAGCAATTTAGATTTATGCTTAAAATATTTCCCACATTCTGAACAGGAAAATGGTTTCTTCTCTGTGGGAATTATTTGATTTTCAACATCACTTTTGCTGCTTTCATTTTGCTTAACAGTCTGTGATGAATCCAAATAGGTGACTGATTGAAAAGGCTCTGGTGATTGATTTTTGCTCTGAAGGGCTGGAGGTATAGCTGGAATAATGGCATGCTTTTCATAGGTATCTGGTTTGACACCACAGTCATCTGCCAAGAATAAAACGGATTTTAGTATTTTTCAATATCAATGCTTTATATTTTATATCACTTCTATATACATAATTTTATACAAATTAAAGTATAATGACACTATGACCTAAGACAGTGGTGAGCCACCTGTTCACAAATCCCATGGTACTGAACCATGAAAGTACAATCGACAAACCTAATACACAAACGCAGAAAAGTTTGAAGCAATAAAGGGAGGATTACAAATAAGCTTTATTGCAATACAGCCTATAGCAAAAGATAAAAATTATAGACCATGAAAACATGTAAGATTCTTAAAGGGGTATTCCCATCTCTGATCAACTAGCCCAATATGTAGTATTAGGATGAAATATGCAGTATAGTTCTTCTGACTCCTTATGTTGCTCATCTCTTGTGCAGGGCATTGCATTAGCTTAGGTATCTATGGTTACTACCACTCATAGTGACTGTTAGTTGTTAGTGGTCATAACCATGGATACCTAAGCTACTGCAATGTCCTGGACATGGGTTAAGTGACAGAGAATCAGGAAAACTATACCAAATTTCTAATTGGAGGTATTTCCTATTATTATTATTATTACACCTACTATATTTTGTGATAGGATCTTGGAAATGGGAGTACCTCCTTTAGGCCTCCTTCACATGTCAGTGTGTCTGGTACATGTGATGACAGTTTTCAGAAGTCCTGGAGACACTTAAGCACGTAGACCCATTCAAGTGAATGGATCTGTGCACACGGCAGTGGCTGTGGCAAGACATGCTGACATGAATTTTTTTTGCAGCAGCATGGGCCGCAAAACGTCTCGCGCACGTGCACACTGATGACACACGGCTGACATCTGTGGGGCAAGAGTGTGACATGTACCAGCGCCGGGAAATCAGCGGTACTGTTCACGATAATCCCCGGCTGCAGGTGAAGACAGCTCACATCATTGTACCCTGCTCTGACTGTGATCAGCGTGAGCAGGGGACAATCCTGAGAGTAGTATTCAGCCCCCGCTGTCTACATAATTTTACTCCAATTATAAAATAAAAAAATTAAAATCACATTATACTCACCTTAACACCTAATCACCTGAAGCCATTGTCCTGTGTAAAGAAACTAAAATGAAAAAAAAAACAACAATATCACCTCACCTGTCCAAAGTTGAAAGAATCCAAAGTGTCCCACGCCGAATCCGTTTGTGCGACATCTGCTCAAAAGCATGAGCGGTGACCCGAGGCGACCGATCAAGTTGAAAAGCTGGGGAGAATAACTTGTTACACCCCGATTTCTCAAGGTGAACTGCGATGATCTCACTAAGGTCAGCACAGTTTATGGGCCCGCTCTCGCTGCAGGGAGTAATTTTCCCCAGCTCTTCAGTGGAAGTGGTTGCCTCATAACCCTCCATCAAAGTCCATCACACCTAAAAGCACTACAAATATTGGCTGATAAATTAACTCATTCAACCTTTATCTACCCCCAATTCCTTAGGATGGCTGGACCATCATTGTAGGCAAGCCCCGTACTTTGTGTCACTCCCACCACATTGTAGATTGTAAGCTCTTACGGGCAGGGTCGTCAATATCTTTGCATTATCCATTTACTTTGTTATGAGTGTTGTATATGAATTGTTGAATTGTAAAGCGCTGTGGAATATGTTGGAGCTATATAAAGATTATTATATTATTATTATGAGCAAATATCACACAGATGGCTTACAGCGGTGGAAAATCTGCATTCTTTCAACTTTGGGCAGGTGAGAGATATTGTTGTCTTTTATTTTTGCTTGTTTACAAAGGACAATGGCTTCAGAGGATTAGGCGCTAAGGGCTTGTACCCCATTAGGCTGTGTGCACACGTAGCAGATTTTCCGCGTTTTTTTGCTATAACACCGCGAAAAAGACGCTCACATAAAAGCATCCTATTTAAAGGGAACCTGTCACCCCCCCGCAGTCGTTTCAAACTAAAAGAGCCACCTTGTGCAGCAGTAATGCTGCATTCTGACATGGTGGCTCTTTTAGTTCTGGGTGCTGAAACTAGAGAAATAATCCGTTTTTTAATTTGTCAGAAATACCTGGTCTTCAGTCAAGGAGGCCGGCGTTTCCCCCCTGCTTTAGACGCCACACAGCTGTCACTCACATCTTCTTGGCGCCGGGCACCGCCTCCTCCTTGCCGCTGTTTTCAAAATAGCCGGCGCTCTTTTCCCCTGCCTGGTGCAGGCGCAGTGAGCGCTGCCCGTCTTTCCTCATATGCAGCCCAGCTGACTGCGCCTGCGCGGCCGCCCTGCTTGTGATTCCCAGCCCCGCAGTGACTTATGATTTATTCACATTGCAGGGCTGGGATTCACAGGCAGGGCGGCCGCGCAGGCGCAGTCAGCTGGGCTGCATATGAGGAAAGACTGGCAGCGCTCACTGCGCCTGCACCAGGCAGGGGAAAAGAGCGCAGGCGCCGGCTATTTTGAAAACAGCGGCAAGGAGGAGGCGGCGCCCGGCGCCAAGAAGATGTGAGTGACAGCTGTGTGGCGTCTAAAGCAGGGGGGAAACGCCGGCCTCCTTGACTGAAGACCAGGTATTTCTGACAAATTAAAAAACAGATTATCTCTCTAGTTACAGCACCCAGAACTAAAAGAGCCACCTTGTCAGAATGCAGCATTACTGCTGCACAAGGTGGCTCTTTTAGTTTGAAAAGACTGGGGGGGGGGGGGGGGGGGTGTTGACAGGTTCCCTTTAATAGAATGCAATCTGCATTTTTTGTGCACATGCTGCGTTGTTTTCCTGAGCAGAATCGCATTCCAGAAAAAAACGCAGCATGTTCATTAAATTTGCGGAATCGCAGCAATTCTGCACACCTAGGAATGCATTGATATGCTTACTTCCCGCATGGGGCTATGCCCACCAAGCGGGAAGTAAGCAGATCATGTGCGGTTGGTACCCAGGGTGGAGGAGAGGAGACTCTCCTCCATGGACTGGGCACCATATAATTATTAAATAAAAATAATTAAAATAACAAATAGTGATATACTCACCTTCTGATGGCCCCGGAGTCTTCCCGCCTCTCAGCGGTGCACGCGGCCGCTTCCGTTCCCATTTCCCATGGATGCTTTGTGTGAAGGACCTGCGATGACGTCGCGGTCACGTGACCGTGACGTCATCGCAGGTCCTGCACACAAAACATCTATAGGACCGGAAGCCGCTGAGGAGATCGGCTGCCTTCGGAAGGTGAGAATAACCATTTTTTAAAATTATTTTTAACACTCTTTTACTTTTGATGTTGCATAGGCGGCATCAATAGTAAAAAGATGGTCACACTTGTCAAACACTATGTTTGACAAGTGTGACCAACCTGTCAATCAGTTTTCCAAGCGATGCTGCAGACTGCTTGGAAAACGCTAGCATTCTGCAACCTAATTATGCTTGCAAAACGCTAGCTTTTAGCAGGAATATGCATGCCAATTCCGCATGTGATATACCCGCGGCAGGAGTTGCAGAAATGCCGCGGAAATTTCCGCGGCAAATCTGCGAAGTATGCACTTAGCCTTACTGAAAAAAAAAGTTCCGATTTCACTCCAGAAAAGTAGGACTAGTGTCATGCAAGTGCCATGCGATTTTCATGAGAGTACAATCCGATTTTTCACACTTAGCATCCGACTGACATCCGAATGCCATGTAATTGATATCCGATTGCAATATGATTTTAACATGAGCCTTGACAGAGTAATTCTGTCATTTACCCAAATTTTAAAAGGAAATATTCTCCAATGCAATATATATACAGTATATATATATAATATATACACACACACATACATATACACACAGAGTACAGACCAAAAGTTTGGACGCAGCTCATTTAAAGATTTTTCTGTATTTTCATGACTATGAAAATTGTACATTCACACTGAAGGCATCAAAACTATGAATTAACACATGTGGAATTATATACTAAACAAAAAAGTGTGAAACAACTGAAAATATGTCTTATATTCTAGGTTCTTCAAAGTAGCCACCTTTTGCTTTGATGACTGCTTTACACACTCTTGGCATTCTCTTGATGAGCTTCAAGAGGTAGTCATCGGGAATGGTCTTCACTTCACAGGCGTGCCCTGTCAGGTTTAATAAGTGGGATTTCATGCCTTATAAATGGTGTTGGGACCATCAGTTATGTTGTGCAGAAGTCTGGTGGATACACAGCTGATAGTCCTACTAAATAGACTGTTAGAATTTGTATTATGACAAGAAAAAAGCAGCTAAGTAAAGAAATTGAGTGGCCATCATTACTTTAAGAAATGAAGGTCAGTCAGTCCGGTAAATTGGGAAAACTGAGTGTCCCCAAGTGCAATGGAAAAAACCATCAAGCCCTACAAAGAAACTGGCTCACATGAGGACCGCCCCAGGAAGGGAAGACCAATAGTCACCTCTGCTTCTGAGGATAAGTTTATCCGAGTCACCAACTTCAGAAATCGCAGGTTAACAGCAGATCAGATTAGAGACCAGGTCAATGCCACACAGAGTTCTAGCAGCAGACACATCTCTACAACAACTGTTAAGAGGAGACTTTGTGCAGCAGGCCTTCATGGTAAAATAGCTGCTAGGAAACCACTGCTAGGACAGGCAACAAGCAGAGGAGACTTGTTTGGGCTAAAGAACACAAGGAATGGACAATAGACCAGTGGAAATCTGTGCTTTGGTCTGATGAGTCCAAATTTGAGATCTTTGGTTCCAACCACCGTGTCTTTGTGCGACGCAGAAAAAGTGAACGGATGGACTCTACATGCCTGGTCCCCACCGTGAAGCATGGAGGAGGAGGTGTGATGGTGTGGGGGTGCTTTACTGGTGACACTGTTGGGGATTTATTCAAAATTGAAGGCATACTGAACTAGCATGGCTACCACAGCATCTTGCAGCGGCATGCTATTCCATCCAGTTTGCGTTTAGTGGGACCATCATTTATTTTTCAACAGGACAAAGACCCCAAACACACCTCCAGGCTGTGTAAGGGCTATTTAACCAAGCAGGAGAGTGATGGGGTGCTACACACCAGCTGACCTGGCCTCCACAGTCACTAGACCTGAACCCAATCGAGATGGTTTGGGGTGAGCTGGACCACAGAGTGAAGGCAAAAGGGCCAATAAGTGCTAAGCATCTCTGGGAACTCCTTCAAGATTGTTGGAAGACCATTCCCGGTGACTACCTCTTGAAGCTCATCAAGAGAATGCCAAGAGTGTGCAAAGCAGTCATTCAAGCAAAAGGTGGCTACTTTGGAGAACCTAGAATACAAGACATAATTTCAGTTGTTTCACACATTTTTGTTAAGTTTATAATTTCACATGTGTCAATTCATAGTTTTGATGCCTTCTGTTGTGAATTCTGCTCTTGGGTTCCCTCCGGTGGTTGTTAGTGGTAATGCAGTTGTCCCTGGGTTGCAATCCTGCTCAGTTGTCCCTGCTGATTGCAGCTCTGACTGGGGTATTTAGGTTTGCAGGATTCATTAGTCCTTGCCAGTTGTCCATTGTTTCTTGGAGGTTTTGCATCTCTGTCTGGTTCCTCCTGCCCTGTGCCAAATCAGCAAAGATAAGTGTCTGGTTTTTATTTCTTCAGCACACATGCTGTGTGCTTTACAATTCAGTGCTATTCATAGTTTTTTCTTGTCCAGCTTAGACGGTGTTAGGATTTTTTCAGTCAAGTTGGATTCTCAGGAGATGCAGATATACATTCCATGTCTTTAGTTAGATGGTGGAATTTTTGTATTATCTGCTGTGGATATTTTTAGGGTTTTAATACTGACCGCTTAGTACTCTGTCCTATCCTTTCCTATTTAGCTAGAGTGGCCTCTTTTGCTAAATCCTGTTTTCTGTCTGCGTGTGTCTTTCCTCTAATACTCACAGTCAATATTTGTGGGGGGCTGCCTATCCTTTGGGGTTCTGCTCTGAGGCAAGATAGAATTCCCATTTCCATCTATAGGGGTATTTAGTCCTCCGGCTGTGTCGAGGTGTCTAGGATGTGTTAGGTACACCCCACGGCTACTTCTAGTTGCGGTGTCAGTTTAGGGTTTGCGGTCAGTACAGGTTCCACCTACTCCAGAGAAAGTCTCATGCTGCTCCAAGGTCACCGGATCATAACAGTACAACTGGCCAATAATGAGTTAAATGCATCTCAGAAGAAGGGAAGAAAGGTGTTGAGCCATTTTTTTTTCTGTAGCCTGCTTTGTCTTTCCTTTCCTCTTTTTCTCTGGGTGGCTGAGGAGTTTTCTGCTAGCATGGATGTTCAGGGATTAGCTTCTCGTGTAGACCAGCTTGCTGCTAGGGTACAGGGTATTTCTGATTATATTGATCAGACTCCGGTTTTAGAGCCTAAGATTCCTACTCCTGATTTGTTTTTTGGTGACATGTCCAAATTTTTGAGTTTTAAAAACAACTGTAAACTGTTTTTTGCTCTGAGACCTCGGTCCTCTGGTGATTCCATTCAGCAGGTTAAAATTGTCATCTCCCTGCTGCGTGGCGATCTGTTATGATCCGGTGACCGTGGAGCAGCATGAAACTTTCTCTGGAGAAGGTGGAACCTGTACTGACCGAAAACCCTGAACTTAACACCGCAACTAGAAGTAGCCGTGGGATGTACCTAACAATCCTAGACACCTCGACACAGCCGGAGGACTAAATACCCCTATAGATAGAAATGGGAATACTATCTTGCCTCAGAGAAAAACCCCAAAGGATAGGCAGCCACCCACAAATATTGACTGTGAGAGGAGAGGAAAAACACATGCAGACTGAAAACAGGATTTAGCAAAGGAGGCCACTCTAGCTAAATAGAAAACGATAGGACAGAATACTAAGCGGTCAGTATTAAAACACTAAAAAATATCCACAGCAGAAAATACAAAAATTCCACCATCTAACTAAAGACAGGGAATGTATATCTGCATCTCCTGAGAATCCAACTTGACTGAGAAAATCCTAACACAGTCTAAACTGGACAAGAAAAAACATTAAATAGCACTGAAGTGAAAAGCCCACAGCATGTGGGCTGCAGAAACAAAAACGAGAACTTATCTTTGCTGATTTGGGCAGCAGGGCAGGAGAAACCAGACAGGGATGTGAATCCTCCAAGAGCAATGGAAAACTGGCAAAGAGTAATGGATCCTGCACACCTAAATACCTAGTAGAGCTGCAATAAGCAGAAACACCTGCCCTGGATTACAATCCAGAGACAACTGCGCTACCACCAACAACCACCGGAGGGAACCCAAGAGCAGAATTCACAACAGTACCCCCCCCCCTTGAAGAGGGGTCACTGAACCCTCACCAGAGCCCCCAGGCCGATCAGGAGGAGCCAGATGAAAGGCATGGACCAAATCGGCAGCATGGACATCAGAGGCAAAAACCCAAGAATTATCCTCCTGGCCATAACCCTTCCATTTGACAAGGTACTGAAGCCTCCGCCTCGAAAAGCGAGAATCCAAAATCTTCTCAACCACATACTCCAACTCCCCATCAACCAACACAGGGGCCAGAGGATCAACAGAGGGAACAACGGGCACCACATATTTCTGCAATAAAGATCTATGGAAGACATTATGGATAGCAAGAGAGGCCGGAAGGGCCAATCGAAAAGACACCGGATTAATAATCTCAAATCCTATAAGGACCAATAAACGGAGGCTTAAACTTAGGGGAAGAAACCTTCATAGTAACATGACGGGAAGACAACTGTTGTGAATTAGACTTTTTGGCTCCCTCTTGTGGTTGCTAGTGATATGACTCTGGGATTTTCTTCCCTCAGTTTGCACCCACCTGGGTCGTTAGTCCAGGGGTGTTGCTATATAAACTCCTTGGATCCTTAGTCCAGTGCCTGGCATCGTTGTAATCAGATCGTTTCTGTTTGCTGCTATCTGCTGGTCCTGGTTCGTGTAAAATTAAGCTAAGTCGTGCTTCTTTGTTTTTTGGGTTATTTGCTTGCTCTCATTTTTGTCCAGCTTGTACTAAATGTGATTCCTGACCTTGCTGGAAGCTCTAGGGGGCTGGTGTTCTCCCCCCGGGCCGTTAGACGGTTCGGGGGTTCTTGAATTTCCAGCGTGGATATTTTTGATAGGGTTTTTGCTGACCATATAAGTTATCTTACTATATTCTGCTATTAGCTAGTGGGCCTCTCTTTGCTAAATACCTAGCTCATTCTTACGTTTGTCTTTTCCTCTTACCTCACTGTTATTATTTGTTGGGGGCTTGTATCCAACTTTTGGGGTCTTTTCTCTGGAGGCAAGAAAGGTCTTTCTTTTCCCTTCTAGGGTTAGTTAGTTCTCCGGCTGGCGCGAGACGTCTAGAATCAACGTAGGCACGTTCCCCGGCTGCTGTTATTTGTGGTGCTAGGATTAGATATATGGTCAGCCCAGTTACCACTGCCCTATGAGCTGGTTTTTGTGTTTGCAGACTTGTAATTATTTCTGAGACCCTCTGCCATTGGGGTCATAACAGTATGCCAGGCCAACATTGAATGTTTAATGCATTGCAGAAGTGGGATAATAAGAAAGGAAATTCTGAGTTTTTTTTTTTTTTTCCTCTCTTTCTCCCCTTTACCTTTGAGTGGCTTGTGCTTGCTGCAGACATGAATGTCCAGACCTTGATTACAAGTGTAGACCAGCTGGCTGCTCGTGTGCAGGGCATACAAGATTTTGTTACCAGTAGTCCTATGTCTGAACCTAAAATACCTATTCCTGAACTGTTTTCTCGAGACCGATTTAGGTTTAGGAATTTCAAGAATAATTGTAAATTGTTTCTTTCTCTGAGACCCCGTTCATCTGGAGATTCAGCTCAGCAAGTTAAAATTGTTATTTCTTTTTTACGGGGCGACCCTCAGAATTGGGCTTTCTCGCTAGCGCCAGGATATCCGGCATTGGCAAATATTGATGCGTTTTTTCTGGCGCTCGGATTGCTTTACGAGGAACCCAATCTTGAAGTTCAGGCAGAAAAAGCCTTGCTGGCTATTTCTCAGGGCCAGGATGAAGCTGAAGTGTATTGCCAAAAATTTCGGAAATGGTCTGTGCTTACTCAGTGGAATGAGTGTGCTCTGGCCGCAAATTTCAGAAATGGCCTTTCTGAAGCCATTAAGAATGTGATGGTGGGTTTCCCCATTCCTACAAGTCTGAATGATTCCATGGCGCTGGCTAATCAAATTGACCGGCGTTTGCGGGAACGCAAAACCGCTAATCCTCTGGTGGTGTTGTCTGAACAAACACCTGATTTAATGCAATGTGATAGAATTCAGACTAGAAATGAGCGGAAAAATCATAGACGTCAGAATGGATTGTGTTTTTACTGGGGTGATTCTACACGTTATATCAGCATGCTCTAAACGCCTAACAAGGGTTGTTAGTCCTGTCGCCATTAGTAATTTGCAACCTAAATTTATTTTGTCTGTGACTTTAATTTGCTCATTGTCTTCTTACCCTGTTATGGCGTTTGTGGATTCAGGTGCTGCCCTGAGTCTTATGGATCTGTCATTTGCCAAGCGCTGTGGTTTTGTTCTTGAACCGTTGGTAAATCCTATTCCTCTTAGAGGTATTGATGCTACGCCATTGGCGGAAAATAAACCGCAGTTTTGGACGCAGGTGACCATGTGCATGACTCCTGAACATCGGGAGGTGATTCGTTTTCTTGTTCTGCATAAAATGCATGATTTGGTCGTTTTGGGTCTGCCATGGTTACAGACCCACAATCCAGTCTTGGATTGGAAGGCAATGTCTGTGTCAAGTTGGGGCTGTCAGGGAATTCATGCTGATTCCCCGCCGGTGTCTATTGCTTCCTCTACTCCTTCGGAAGTTCCTGAGTATTTGTCTGATTATCAGGATGTATTCAGCGAGTCCAGATCCAGTGCTCTGCCTCCTCATAGGGACTGTGACTGCGCCATAGATTTGATTCCAGGTAGTAAATTTCCTAAGGGAAGATTATTTAATCTGTCTGTACCTGAGCATGCCGCAATGCGTTCGTATATCAAGGAGTCTCTGGAGAAGGGGCATATCCGTCCATCCTCTTCCCCTCTTGGTGCGGGATTCTTTTTTGTGGCCAAGAAGGACGGATCTTTGAGACCTTGTATTGACTATCGGCTTCTGAATAAAATCACTGTTAAATTTCAGTATCCTTTGCCTCTGTTGTCGGACTTGTTTGCCCGGATTAAAGGTGCCAAGTGGTTCACCAAGATAGATCTTCGTGGTGCGTACAACCTTGTGCGCATTAAGCAAGGAGATGAATGGAAGACTGCATTTAATACGCCCGAAGGTCATTTTGAGTACTTGGTGATGCCTTTTGGGCTCTCTAATGCTCCCTCAGTGTTTCAGTCCTTTATGCATGATATTTTCCGGAAGTATCTGGATAAATTTATGATATTGTTTATCTGGATGATATTCTGGTTTTCTCTGAAGATTGGGACTCACATGTGGAGCAGGTCAGGATGGTGTTTCAGGTTTTGCGTGAGAATGCTTTGTTTGTTAAGGGCTCAAAGTGTCTCTTTGGAGTACAGAAGGTTCCCTTTTTGGGGTTTATTTTTTCCCCTTCTGCTGTGGAGATGGACCCAGTCAAGGTCCGAGCTATTCATGAGTGGACTCAACCCACGTCAGTTAAGAGTCTTCAGAAGTTCTTGGGTTTTGCTAACTTCTACCGTCGTTTTATCGCTAATTTTTCTAGCGTTGTTAAACCTTTGACGGATATGACCAAGAAAGGTTCTGATGTTGCTAACTGGGCTCCTGCAGCCGTGGAGGCGTTCCAGGAGTTTAAACGCCGGTTTACTTCGGCGCCTGTTTTGTGCCAGCCTGATGTCTCACTTCCCTTTCAGGTCGAAGTGAATGCTTCTGAGATTGGGGCAGCGGCCGTTTTGTCACAGAGAGGCCCTGGTTGTTCGGTAATGAGACCATGTGCTTTCTTCTCTAGGAAGTTTTCGCCTGCTGAGCGGAATTATGATGTTGGCAATCGGGAGTTGCTGGCCATGAAGTGGGCATTTGAGGAGTGGCGTCATTGGCTCGAGGGTGCTAAGCATCGTGTGGTGGTCTTGACTGATCACAAAAATTTGATGTATCTCGAGTCTGCTAAACGCCTGAATCCTAGACAGGCCCGCTGGTCATTGTTTTTCTCCTGTTTTGACTTTGTGGTCTCGTATTTACCAGGTTCAAAGAATGTGAAGGCTGATGCTCTTTCAAGGAGCTTTGTGCCTGACTCTCCTGGAGTCGCAGAGCCAGTTGGTATTCTTAAAGAGGGAGTTATCTTGTCAGCCATTTCTCCTGATTTGCGACGCGTGTTGCAGAGATTTCAGGCTGGTAGACCTGACTCTTGTCCACCTGACAGACTGTTTGTTCCTGATAAGTGGACCAGCAGAGTCATTTCCGAGGTTCATTCCTCGGTGTTGGCAGGTCATCCGGGAATTTTTGGCATCAGAGATCTGGTGGCTAGGTCCTTTTGGTGGCCTTCCTTGTCACGGGATGTGCGGTCATTTGTGCAGTCCTGTGGGACTTGTGCTCGAGCTAAGCCTTGCTGTTCTCGTGCCAGCGGGTTGCTCTTGCCCTTGCCTGTCCCGAAGAGGCCTTGGACACACATTTCCATGGATTTCATTTCTGATCTCCCGGTGTCTCAGGGTATGTCTGTCATCTGGGTGGTATGTGATCGCTTCTCGAAAATGGTCCATTTGGTGCCTTTGCCTAAGCTGCCTTCCTCTTCCGATCTGGTTCCTGTGTTCTTTCAGAATGTGGTTCGTTTGCACGGCATTCCTGAGAATATTGTGTCTGACAGAGGATCCCAGTTTGTTTCCAGGTTCTGGCGATCCTTTTGTGCTAGAATGGGCATTGATTTGTCGTTCTCGTCTGCCTTTCATCCTCAGACTAATGGACAAACGGAGCGAACTAATCAGACTCTGGAGGCTTATTTGAGGTGTTTTGTTTCGGCAGATCAGGATGATTGGGTGACCTTCTTGCCGTTGGCTGAGTTTGCCCTTAATAATCGGGCTAGTTCCGCTACTTTGGTTTCACCATTTTTCTGCAACTCCGGTTTCCATCCTCGTTTTTCCTCGGGACATGTGGAGCCTTCTGACTGTCCTGGGGTAGATTCTGTGGTGGATAGGTTGCAGCAGATCTGGAATCATGTGGTGGACAACTTAAAATTGTCACAGGAGAAGGCTCAGCGTTTTGCCAACCGCCGCCGCGGTGTGGGTCCCCGAATTCGTGTTGGGGATTTGGTGTGGCTGTCTTCTCGATTTGTTCCTATGAAGGTCTCCTCTCCTAAATTTAAGCCTCGCTTCATCGGTCCTTACAAGATATTGGAAATCCTTAATCCAGTGTCCTTTCGCTTGGATCTTCCGGTGTCGTTTGCCATTCACAACGTGTTCCATAGGTCTTTGTTGCGACGCTACGTTGTGCCTGTGGTTCCTTCTGCTGAGCCTCCTGCTCCGGTGTTGGTTGAGGGCGAGTTGGAGTACGTGGTGGAGAAGATCTTGGATTCTCGTCTCTCCAGACGGAGGCTTCAGTATCTGGTCAAGTGGAAGGGCTATGGTCAGGAGGATAATTCCTGGGTGGTTGCCTCTGATGTGCATGCGGCCGATTTAGTTCGTGCCTTTCACGCTGCTCATCCTGATCGCCCTGGTGGTCTTGGTGAGGGTTCGGTGACCCCTCCTTAAGGGGGGGGTACTGTTGTGAATTAGACTTTTTGGCTCCCTCTTGTGGTTACTAGTGATATGACTCTGGGATTTTCTTCCCTCAGTTTGCACCCACCTGGGTCGTTAGTCCAGGGGTGTTGCTATATAAACTCCCTGGATCCTTAGTCCAGTGCCTGGCATCGTTGTAATCAGATCGTTTCTGTTTGCTCCTATCTGCTGGTCCTGGTTCGTGCAAAATTAAGCTAAGTCGTGCTTCTTTGTTTTTTGGGTTATTTGCTTGCTCTCATTTTTGTCCAGCTTGTACTAAATGTGATTCCTGACCTTGCTGGAAGCTCTAGGGGGCTGGTGTTCTCCCCCCGGGCCGTTAGACGGTTCGGGGGTTCTTGAATTTCCAGCGTGGATATTTTTGATAGGGTTTTTGCTGACCATATAAGTTATCTTACTATATTCTGCTATTAGCTAGTGGGCCTCTCTTTGCTAAATACCTAGCTCATTCTTACGTTTGTCTTTTCCTCTTACCTCACTGTTATTATTTGTTGGGGGCTTGTATCCAACTTTTGGGGTCTTTTCTCTGGAGTCAAGAAAGGTCTTTCTTTTCCCTTCTACGGTTAGTTAGTTCTCCGGCTGGCGCGAGACGTCTAGAATCAACGTAGGCACGTTCCCCGGCTGCTGTTATTTGTGGTGCTAGGATTAGATATATGGTCAGCCCAGTTACCACTGCCCTATGAGCTGGTTTTTGTGTTTGCAGTAATTATTTCTGAGACCCTCTGCCATTGGGGTCATAACAGACAACCAGACCAGATCCCCAACCCGAAGCCGGGAACCAACACACCGACGACGGTTAGCAAAACGCTGAGCCTCCTCCTGAGACAACACCAAATTGTCCACCACATGAGCCCAAATCTGCTGCAACCTGTCCACCACAGAATCCACACCAGGATAGTCAGAAGGCTCAACCTGCCCTGAAGAAAAACAAGGATGAAAACCAAAATTACAAAAGAAGGGCGAAACCAAGGTAGCTGAACTAGCCCGATTATTAAGGGCAAACTCGGCCAGAGGTAAGAAAGCCACCCAATCATCCTGATCAGCAGACACAAAGCATCTCAAATAAGTTTCCAAAGTCTGATTAGTTCGCTCGGTCTGGCCATTTGTCGGAGGATGAAATGCGGAGGAAAAAGACAAATCAATGCCCAGCCTAGCACAAAAGGCCCGCCAAAATCTAGAAACAAACTGTGAGCCTCTGTCGGACACAATATTCTCCGGAATACCATGCAAACGAACCACATGCTGAAAAAACAACGGAACCAAATCCGAAGAGGAAGGCAATTTAGGCAAAGGCACCAAATGGACCATCTTAGAGAACCGGTCACAAACCACCCAGATAACTGACATCCTCTGGGAAACCGGAAGATCTGAAATAAAATCCATAGAAATATGCGTCCAGGGCCTCCCAGGGACCGGCGAAGGCAAAAGCAACCCACTAGCACGGGAACAACAAGGCTTAGCCCACGTACAAGTCCCACAGGACTGCACGAAAGAACGCACATCCCGCGACAAAGAAGGCCACCAAAAGGACCTACCAAACAAATCTCTGGTACCAAAAATACCAGGATGGCCAGCTAACACAGAACAATGAACCTCAGAAATAACTCTACTAGTCCATCTATCAGAAACAAACAGTTCCCCCACTGGACAGCGGTCAGGTTTGTCAGCCTGAAATTCCTGAAGAACCCGTCGTATATCAGGGGAAATGGCAGAAAGGACCACCCCTTCTTTCAAAATGCCGACCGGTTCAAGGACCTCAGGAGAATCGGGCAAAAAACTCCTAGAGAGGGCATCAGCCTTAATATTCTTAGAACCCGGAAGATACGAGACCACGAAATCGAAACGGGAAAAAAACAAGGACCATCGAGCCTGTCTAGGATTCAGCCGTCTGGCAGACTCGAGGTAAATCAGATTCTTATGATCGGTCAAGACCACGATACGGTGCTTAGCTCCCTCAAGCCAATGTCGCCACTCCTCAAACGCCCACTTCATAGCCAACAACTCCCGATTGCCGACATCATAATTGCGTTCAGCAGGCGAAAACTTACGGGAAAAGAAGGCACACGGTTTCAACAAGGAACCAACAGAATCCCTCTGAGACAAAACGGCCCCTGCCCCAATCTCAGAAGCGTCAACCTCAACCTGAAACGGAAGAGAAACATCCGGTTGACGCAACACCGGGGCAGAAGTAAATCGGCGCTTAAGCTCCTGAAAGGCAGAGACAGCCGCAGAGGACCAATACCCCTATAGATAGAAATGGGAAGAAATGGGAACATTATCATGCCTCAGAGAAAAACCCCAAAGGATAGGCAGCCCCCCACAAATATTGACTGTGAGAGGAGAGGAAAAACACACGCAGACTGAAAACAGGATTTAGCAAAAGGAGGCCACTCTAGCTAAATAGAAAAGGATAGGACAGAATACTAAGCGGTCAGTATTAACCCCTTCATGACCCAGCCTATTTTGGCCTTAATGACCTTGCCGTTTTTTGCAATTCTGACCAGTGTCCCTTTATGAGGTAATAACTCAGGAACGCTTCAACGGATCCTAGCGATTCTGAGATTGTTTTTTCGTGACATATTGGGCTTCATGTTAGTGGTAAATTTAGGTCGATAATTTCTGAGTTTATTTGTGAAAAAAACTGAAATTTGGCAAAAAATTTGAAAATTTCGCAATTTTCACATTTTGAATTTTTATTCTGTTAAACCAGAGAGTTATGTGACACAAAATAGTTAATAAATAACGTTTCCCACATGTCTACTTTACATCAGCACAATTTTGGAAACAATTTTTTTTTTTGCTAGGAAGTTATAAGGGTTAAAATTTGACCAGTGATTTCTCATTTTTACAACAAAATTTACAAAACCATTTTTTTTAGGGACCACCTCACATTTGAAGTCATTTTGAGGGTTCTATATGGCTGAAAATACCCAAAAGTGACACCATTCTAAAAACTGCACCCCTCAAGGTGCTCAAAACCACATTCAAGAAGTTTATTAACCCTTCAGGTGTTTCACAGCAGCAGAAGCAACATGGAAGTAAAAAATGAACATTTAACTTTTTAGTCACAAAAATGATCTTTTAGCAACAATTTTTTTATTTTCCCAGCGGTAAAAGGAGAAACTGGACCACGGACGTTGTTGTCCAATTTGTCCTGAGTACGCTGATACCTCATATGTGGGGGTAAACCACTGTTTGGGCGCACGGCAGGGCTCGGAAGGGAAGGAGCGCCATTTGACTTTTTGAATGAAAAATTGGCTCCAATCTTTAGCGGACACCATGTCACGTTTGGAGAGCCCCCGTGTGCCTAAACATTGGAGCTCCCCCACAAGTGACCCCATTTTGGAAACTAGACCCCCCAAGGAACTTATCTAGAAGCATAGTGAGCACTTTAAACCCCCAGGTGCTTCACAAATTGATCCGTAAAAATGAAAAAGTACTTTTTTTTCACAAAAAAATTATTTTAGTCTCAATTTTTTCATTTTCACATGGGCAACAGGATAAAATGGATCCTAAATTTTGTTGGGCAATTTCTCCTGAGTACACCAATACCTCACATGTGGGGGTAAACCACTGTTTGGGCACATGGTAAGGCTCGGAAGGGAAGGAGCGCCATTTGACTTTTTGAATGAAAAATTATCTCCATCGTTAGCGGACACCATGTCGCGTTTGGAAAGCCCCTGTGTGCCTAAACATTGGAGCTCCTCCACAAGTGACCCCATTTTGGAAACTAGACCCCCCAAGGAACTCATCTAGAGGCATAGTGAGCACTTTAAACCCCCAGGTGCTTCACAAATTGATCCGCAAAAATGAAAAAGTACTTTTTTTTCACACAATTTCTTTTAGCCTCAATTCTTTCATTTTCACATGGGCAACAGGATAAAATGGATCCTAAAATTTGTTGGGCAATTTCTCCTGAGTATGCCGATACCTCATATGTGGGGGTAAACCACTTTTTGGGTGCACGGCAAGGCTCGGAAGGGGAGGCGTGCCATTTGACTTTTTGAATGGAAAATTAGCTCCAATCGTTAGCGGACACCATGTCGCGTTTGGAGAGCCCCTGTGTGCCTAAACATTGGAGCTCCCCTACAAGTGACCCCATTTTGGAAACTAGACCCCCCAAGGAACTAATCTAGATGCATAGTGAGCACTTATAACCCCCAGGTGCTTCACAGAAGTTTATAACGCAGAGCCGTGAAAATAAAAAAATAATTTTTCTTTCCTCAAAAATGATTTTTAGCCCAGAATTTTTTATTTTCCCAAGGGTAATAGGAGAAATTGGACCCCAAATTTTGTTGTCCAGTTTGTCCTGAGTACGGTGATACCCCATATGTGGGGGTAAACCACTGTTTGGGCGCACGGCAGGGCTCGGAAGGGAAGGCACGCCATTTGGCTTTTTGAATGGAAAATTAGCTCCAATCATTAGCGGACACCATGTCGCGTTTGGAGAGCCCCTGTGTGCCTAAACATTGGAGCTCCCGCACAAGTGACCCCATTTTGGAAACTAGACCTCCCAAGGAACTAATCTAGATGTGTGGTGAGCACTTTGAACCCCCAAGTGCTTCACAGAAGTTTATAACGCAGAGCCGTGAAAATAAAAAATGTGTTTCCTTTCCTCAAAAATATTTTTTAGCCCAGAATTTTTTTATTTTTGCAAGAGTAACAGGAGAAATTGGACCCCAAAAGTTGTTGTCCAGTTTCTCCTGAGTACGCTGATACCCCATATGTGGGGGTAAACCACTGTTTTGGCACACGTCGGGGTTCGGAAGGGAAGTAGTGACGTTTTGAAATGCAGACTTTGATGGAATGCTCTGCGGGCATCAGGTTGCGTTTGCAGAGCCCCTGATGTGCCTAAACAGTAGGAACTCCCCACAATTGACTCCATTTTGGAAACTAGACCCCCAAGGGAACTTATCTAGATGTGTGGTGAGCACTTTGAACCCCCAAATGCTTCACAGAAGTTTATAACGCAGAGCCGTGAAAATAATAAATGTGTTTCCTTTCCTCAAAAATATTTTTTTAGCCCAGAATTTTTTATTTTTGCAAGAGTAACAGGAGAAATTGGACCCTAAAAGTTGTTGTCCAGTTTCTCCTGAGTACGCTGATACCCCATATGTGGGGGTAAACCACTGTTTGGGCACATGCCGGGGCTCGGAAGGGAAGTAGTGACGTTTTGGAATGCAGACTTTGATGGAATGGTCTGCGGGCATCATGTTACGTTTGCAGAGCCCCTGATATGCCTAAACAGTAGAAACCCCCCACAAGTGACCCCATTTTGGAAACTAGACCCCCCAAGGAACTTATCTAGATGTGTGGTGAGCACGTTCAACCCCCAAGTGCTTCACAGAAGTTTACAACGCAGAGCCGTGAAAATAAAAAATCATTTTTCTTTCCTCAAAAAAGATGTTTTAGCAAGCAATTTTTTATTTTCACAAGGGTAACAGGAGAATTTGGACCCCAATATTTGTTGCCCAGTTTGTTGTGAGTATGCTGATACCCCATATGTGGGGGTAAACCACTGTTTGGGCGCACGTCAGGGCTCGGAAGGGAAGTAGTGACATTTGAAATGCAGACTTTGATGGAATGGTCTGCGGGCGTCACATTGCATTTGCAGAGCCCCTGATGTGCCTAAACAGTAGAAACACCCCACAAGTGACCCCATTTTGGAAACTAGACCCCCGAAGGAACTTATCTAGATGTGTGGTGAGCACTTTCAACCCCCAAGTGCTTCACAGAAGTTTATAACGCAGAGCCGTGAAAATAAAAAATAATTGTTCTTTCCTCAAAAATTATGTTTTAGCAAGTAATTTTTTATTTTTGCAAGGGTAACAGGAGAAATTGGACCCCAACAGTTGTTGCCCAGTTTGTCCTGAGTACGCTGGTACCCCAAATGTGGGGGTAAACCACTGTTTGGGCGCACGTCGGGGCTTGGAAGGGAGGGAGCACCATTTGACTTTTTGAATGCAAGATTGGCTGGAATCAATGGTGGCGCCATGTTGCGTTTGGAGACCCCTGATGTGCCTAAACAGTGGAAACCCCTCAATTCTAACTTCAACACTAACCCCAACACACCCCTAATCCTAATCCCAACTGTAGCCATAACCCTAATCACAACCCTAACCACAACACACCCCTAACCACAACCCTAACCGCAACACACCCGTAACCCTAATTCCAACCCTAATCCTAACCCTAATCCCAACCGTAGCCCTAATCCCAACCCTAACCACAACTGTAACCCCAACACACCCCTAACCCTATCCGTAACCCTAACCACAAGCCTAATCTTAACCCTATTTCAAACCCTAGCCCTAATTCCAACCCTAACTCTAATTCCAACCCTAACCCTAAGGCTATGTGCCCACGTTGCGGATTCGTGTGAGATTTTTCCGCACGATTTTTGAAAAATCTGCAGGTAAAAGGCACTGCGTTTTACCTGCGGATTTACAGCAGATTTCCAGTGTTTTTTTGTGCGGATTTCACCTGCGGATTCCTATTGAGGAACAGGTGTAAAACGCTGCGGAATCCGCACAAAGAATTGACATGCTGCGGAAAATACAACGCAGCGTTTCTGCACGGAATTTTCCGCACCATGGGCACAGCGGATTTGGTTTTCCTTAGGTGTACATGGTACTGTAAACCTGATGGAAAACTGCTTCGAATTCGCAGTGGCCAATCCGCTGCGGATCCGCGGCCAATCCGCTGCCCATCCGCTGCGGATCCGCGGCCCATCCGTTGCGGATCCGCGGCCGATCCGCGGCGGATCCGCTGCGGATCCGCGGCCGATCCGCTGCGGATCTGCTGCCGATCCGCGGCCGATCCGCTGCGGATCCGCTGCCGATCCGCGGCCAATCCGCTGCGGATCCGCTGCCAGTCCGCTGCGGATCCGCTGCGGATCCGTGGCCGATCCGCTGCCGATCCGTGGCCGATCCGCTGCCGATCCGCGGCCGATCCGCTGCGGATCCGCGGCCGATCCGCTGCGGATCCGCGGCCGATCCGCTGCCGATCCGCGGCGGATCTGCGGCCGATCCGCTCTGTGTGCACATGCCATAACCCTACCCCTAACCCTACCCGTAACCCTAACCCTACCCCTAGTTCTAACCCTAATTCTAACCCTAACCCTAGTGGAAAAAAAAAATAAAAATTCTTTATTTTATTATTGTCCCTATGGGGGTGATAAAGGGGGGGGGGGTTATTTATTATTTTTTTTATTTTGATCGCTGTGATAGAACCTACCACAGCGATGAAAATGTACCTGTAAGGAATCTGCCGACTGGCAGATTCGGCGGGCGCACTGAGCATGCGCCCGCCATTTTCCAAGATGGCGGCACCCAGCGAGGAGACGGCCGGACACCGGGAGGATCGGTAAGTATGAAGGGGTGGGGGGGTGGATCGGAGCACGGGGGGGGGGGGGGGAACGGAGCACAGGGGGGGTGGGTCTGAGCAAGGAGGGAGCGGACAGGAGGACGGGTGTTGTGAAATTGGATTTTGGGCTCCCCCTGTGGCCACTGGTGGAATTGAACTGGTGTGCTTCATCCTCTCTGTTCACCTGTTTCCATCAGGATGTGGGAGTCGCTATTTAGCCTTGCTCCTCTGTCACTTCCATGCCGGTCAACATTGTAATCAGAAGCCTTTCTGTGCATGTTCCTGCTGCTAGACAACTCCCAGCTAAGTTGGACTTGAGTCCTTGTTTGTTTTTGCATTTTGTTCCAGTTCACAGCTGTAGTTTCGTTTCTGTGTCTGGAAAGCTCTTGTGATCTGAAATTGCCACTCTGATGTTATGAGTTAATACTAGAGTCTTAAAGTAATTTCAGGATGGTGTTTTGATAGGGTTTTCAGCTGACCATGAAAGTGCCCTTTCTGTCTTCCTGCTATCTAGTAAGCGGACCTCAATTTTGCTAAACCTATTTTCATACTACGTTTGTCATTTCATCTAAAATCACCGCCAATATTTGTGGGGGCCTCTGTCTGCCTTTCGGGGAAATTTCTCTAGAGGTGAGCCAGGACTATATTTTCCTCTGCCAGGATTAGTTAGTCCTCCGGCCGGCGCTGGGCGTCTAGGGATAAAACGCAGGCTACGCTACCCGGCTACTGTTAGTTGTGCGGCAGGTTTAGTTCATGGTCAGTTTAGTTTCCATCCTTCCAAGAGCTAGTTCTTATGTTTGCTGGGCTATGTTCTCTTGCCATTGAGAACCATGACAGTTTGACCGGCCAAAAAAGGGTTAAATTAATTGACAGAGAAAGGAGAGAAAAGAGAAGTCTGCTGAAGATTTTTTTTTTTTTTTTTTCTCAGTTCTGAGTGTGCTTGTAATTGAATCTCTTGCAAGTCTGCCTATATTGCAGCCTTTCTCTCTCTCTCTCCTTCTAATCCTGGAATGGCTCTGTGTTCACCTGTTTAAAATGGATATTCAGAGTTTAGCTGCAGGTTTGAATAATCTCACCACGAAAGTTCAAAATTTACAAGATTTTGTTGTTCATGTTCCTATATCTGAACCTAGAATTCCTTTGCCTGAATTTTTCTCGGGGAATAGATCTTGCTTTCAAAATTTCAAAAATAATTGCAAGTTGTTTTTGTCCCTGAAATCTCGCTCTGCTGGAGATCCTGCTCAGCAGGTCAGGAATGTGATTTCCTTACTCCGGGGCGACCCTCAGGATTGGGCTTTTGCATTGGCTCCAGGGGATCCTGCGTTGCTCAATGTGGATGCGTTTTTTCTGGCCTTGGGGTTGCTTTATGAGGAACCTCAGTTAGAACTTCAGGCGGAAAAGGCCTTGATGTCCCTATCTCAGGGGCAAGACGAAGCTGAAATATACTGCCAGAAATTCCGTAAATGGGTTGTGCTTCTATTGCGGTGATTCAACTCATGTTATATCAGCATGCTCTAAGCGGACTAAGAAGCTTGATAAGTCTGTTTCAATTGGCACTTTACAGTCTAAGTTTATTCTTTCTGTGACCCTGATTTGTTCTTTATCATCTATTACCGCGGATGCCTATGTCGACTCTGGCGCCGCTTTGAGTCTTATGGATTGGTCCTTTGCCAAACGCTGTGGGTATGATTTGGAGCCTCTTGAAACTCCTATACCCCTGAAGGGGATTGACTCCACCCCATTGGCTAGCAATAAACCACAATACTGGACACAAGTAACTATGCGGATTAATCCGGATCACCAGGAGATTATTCGCTTTCTTGTGCTGTATAACCTACATGATGTGTTGGTGCTTGGATTGCCATGGCTGCAATCTCATAACCCAGTCCTTGACTGGAAAGCTATGTCTGTGTTAAGCTGGGGATGTAAGGGGACGCATGGGGAACGTACCTGTGGTTTCCATTTCATCATCTATTCCCTCTGAGATTCCTGAATTCTTGACTGAATATCGTGACGTTTTTGAAGAACCTAAGCTTGGTTCATTACCTCCGCACCGGGAGTGCGATTGTGCCATAGATTTGATTCCGGGTAGTAAATACCCTAAGGGTCGTTTATTTAATCTGTCTGTGCCTGAGCATGCTGCTATGCGAGAATATATAAAGGAGTCCTTGGAAAAGGGACATATTCGTCCTTCGTCATCTCCCTTAGGAGCCGGTTTTTTCTTTGTGGCTAAGAAAGATGGCTCTTTGAGGCCGTGCATTGATTATCGGCTTTTGAATAAAATCATGGTTAAATATCAATATCCGTTGCCACTGCTGACTGATTTGTTTGCTCGCATAAAGGGGGCCAAGTGGTTCTCTAAGATAGATCTCCGTGGGGCGTATAATTTGGTGCGAATTAAGCAGGGGGATGAGTGGAAAACCGCATTTAATACGCCCGAGGGCCACTTTGAGTATTTGGTGATGCCTTTTGGTCTTTCAAATGCCCCTTCAGTCTTTCAGTCCTTTATGCATGACATTTTCCGTGATTATTTGGATAAATTTATGATTGTGTATCTGGATGATATTTTGATTTTTTCGGATGACTGGGACTCTCATGTCCAGCAGGTCAGGAGGGTTTTTCAGGTTTTGCGGTCTAATTCCTTGTGTGTGAAGGGTTCTAAGTGCGTTTTTGGGGTTCAAAAGATTTCCTTTTTGGGATATATTTTTTCCCCCTCTTCCATCGAGATGGATCCTGTCAAGGTTCAGGCTATTTGTGATTGGACGCAACCCTCTTCTCTTAAGAGTCTTCAGAAATTTTTGGGCTTTGCTAACTTTTATCGTCGATTTATTGCTGGTTTTTCTGATGTTGTTAAGCCATTGACTGATTTGACTAAGAAGGGTGCTGATGTTGCTGATTGGTCCCCTGCTGCTGTGGAGGCCTTTCGGGAGCTTAAGCGCCGCTTTTCTTCCGCCCCTGTGTTGCGTCAGCCTGATGTTGCTCTTCCTTTTCAGGTTGAGGTCGACGCTTCTGAAATCGGAGCTGGGGCGGTTTTGTCGCAGAGAAGTTCCGATTGCTCCGTGATGAGACCTTGTGCTTTTTTCTCGCGTAAATTTTCGCCCGCCGAGCGGAATTATGATGTTGGGAATCGGGAGCTTTTGGCCATGAAGTGGGCTTTTGAGGAGTGGCGTCATTGGCTTGAGGGGGCTAGACATCAGGTGGTGGTATTGACTGACCACAAAAATCTAATTTATCTTGAGTCCGCCAGACGCCTGAATCCTAGACAGGCGCGCTGGTCGTTGTTTTTCTCTCGGTTTGATTTTGTGGTGTCCTACCTGCCGGGTTCTAAGAATGTTAAGGCGGATGCCCTTTCTAGGAGTTTTGAGCCTGACTCCCCTGGTAATTCTGAACCTACAGGTATCCTTAAGGATGGAGTGATATTGTCTGCCGTTTCTCCAGACCTGCGGCGGGCCTTGCAGGAGTTTCAGGCGGATAGACCTGATCGTTGCCCACCTGGTAGACTGTTTGTTCCTGATGATTGGACCAGTAAAGTCATTTCTGAGGTTCATTCTTCTGCGTTGGCAGGTCATCCTGGAATCTTTGGTACCAGGGATTTGGTGGCAAGGTCCTTCTGGTGGCCTTCCCTGTCTCGAGATGTGCGAGGCTTCGTGCAGTCTTGTGACGTTTGCGCTCGGGCCAAGCCTTGTTGTTCTCGGGCTAGTGGATTGTTGTTGCCCTTGCCTATCCCGAAGAGGCCCTGGACGCACATCTCGATGGATTTTATTTCGGATCTTCCTGTTTCTCAGAAGATGTCTGTCATCTGGGTGGTGTGTGATCGTTTCTCTAAGATGGTCCATTTGGTTCCCCTGCCTAAGTTGCCTTCTTCTTCCGAGTTGGTTCCTCTGTTTTTTCAAAATGTGGTCCGTTTGCATGGTATTCCGGAGAATATCGTTTCTGACAGAGGTACCCAATTCGTGTCTAGATTTTGGCGAGCATTCTGTGCTAGGATGGGCATAGATTTGTCTTTCTCGTCTGCTCTCCATCCTCAGACTAATGGCCAGACCGAGCGGACGAATCAGACCTTGGAGACATATTTGAGGTGTTTTGTGTCTGCAGATCAGGATGATTGGGTTGCTTTTTTGCCTTTAGCGGAGTTTGCCCTCAATAATCGGGCCAGTTCTGCCACCTTGGTGTCTCCCTTTTTCTGTAATTCGGGGTTTCATCCTCGATTTTCTTCTGGTCAGGTGGAATCTTCGGATTGTCCTGGAGTGGATGCTGTGGTGGAGAGGTTGCATCAGATTTGGGGGCAGGTAGTGGACAATTTGAAGTTGTCCCAGCAGAAGACTCAGCTTTTTGCCAACCGCCGGCGTCGGGTTGGTCCTCGGCTTTGTGTTGGGGACTTGGTGTGGTTGTCTTCTCGTTTTGTCCCTATGAGGGTTTCTTCTCCCAAGTTTAAGCCTCGGTTCATCGGCCCGTACAAGATATTGGAGATTCTTAACCCTGTGTCCTTCCGTTTGGACCTCCCTGCATCTTTTTCTATTCATAATGTTTTTCATCGGTCATTATTGCGCAGGTATGAGGTACCGGTTGTGCCTTCCGTTGAGCCTCCTGCTCCGGTGTTGGTTGAGGGCGAGTTGGAGTACGTTGTGGAAAAAATCTTGGACTCCCGTGTTTCCAGACGGAAACTCCAGTATCTGGTCAAATGGAAGGGATACGGTCAGGAGGATAATTCTTGGGTGACTGCCTCTGATGTTCATGCCTCCGATTTGGTCCGTGCCTTTCATAGGGCTCATCCTGATCGCCCTGGTGGTTCTGGTGAGGGTTCGGTGCCCCCTCCTTGAGGGGGGGGGTACTGTTGTGAAATTGGATTTTGGGCTCCCCCTGTGGCCACTGGTGGAATTGAACTGGTGTGCTTCATCCTCTCTGTTCACCTGTTTCCATCAGGATGTGGGAGTCGCTATTTAGCCTTGCTCCTCTGTCACTTCCATGCCGGTCAACATTGTAATCAGAAGCCTTTCTGTGCATGTTCCTGCTGCTAGACAACTCCCAGCTAAGTTGGACTTGAGTCCTTGTTTGTTTTTGCATTTTGTTCCAGTTCACAGCTGTAGTTTCGTTTCTGTGTCTGGAAAGCTCTTGTGATCTGAAATTGCCACTCTGATGTTATGAGTTAATACTAGAGTCTTAAAGTAATTTCAGGATGGTGTTTTGATAGGGCACTTTCATGGTCAGCTGAAAACCCTTTCTGTCTTCCTGCTATCTAGTAAGCGGACCTCAATTTTGCTAAACCTATTTTCATACTACGTTTGTCATTTCATCTAAAATCACCGCCAATATTTGTGGGGGCCTCTGTCTGCCTTTCGGGGAAATTTCTCTAGAGGTGAGCCAGGACTATATTTTCCTCTGCCAGGATTAGTTAGTCCTCCGGCCGGCGCTGGGCGTCTAGGGATAAAACGCAGGCTACGCTACCCGGCTACTGTTAGTTGTGCGGCAGGTTTAGTTCATGGTCAGTTTAGTTTCCATCCTTCCAAGAGCTAGTTCTTATGTTTGCTGGGCTATGTTCTCTTGCCATTGAGAACCATAACAGTTTGACCGGCCAAAAAAGGGTTAAATTAATTGACAGAGAAAGGAGAGAAAAGAGAAGTCTGCTGAAGATTTTTTTTTTTTTTTTTTTTCTCAGTTCTGAGTGTGCTTGTAATTGAATCTCTTGCAAGTCTGCCTATATTGCAGCCTTTCTCTCTCTCTCTCCTTCTAATCCTGGAATGGCTCTGTGTTCACCTGTTTAAAATGGATATTCAGAGTTTAGCTGCAGGTTTGAATAATCTCACCACGAAAGTTCAAAATTTACAAGATTTTGTTGTTCATGTTCCTATATCTGAACCTAGAATTCCTTTGCCTGAATTTTTCTCGGGGAATAGATCTTGCTTTCAAAATTTCAAAAATAATTGCAAGTTGTTTTTGTCCCTGAAATCTCGCTCTGCTGGAGATCCTGCTCAGCAGGTCAGGATTGTGATTTCCTTACTCCGGGGCGACCCTCAGGATTGGGCTTTTGCATTGGCTCCAGGGGATCCTGCGTTGCTCAATGTGGATGCGTTTTTTCTGGCCTTGGGGTTGCTTTATGAGGAACCTCAGTTAGAACTTCAGGCGGAAAAGGCCTTGATGTCCCTATCTCAGGGGCAAGACGAAGCTGAAATATACTGCCAGAAATTCCGTAAATGGGTTGTGCTTCTATTGCGGTGATTCAACTCATGTTATATCAGCATGCTCTAAGCGGACTAAGAAGCTTGATAAGTCTGTTTCAATTGGCACTTTACAGTCTAAGTTTATTCTTTCTGTGACCCTGATTTGTTCTTTATCATCTATTACCGCGGATGCCTATGTCGACTCTGGCGCCGCTTTGAGTCTTATGGATTGGTCCTTTGCCAAACGCTGTGGGTATGATTTGGAGCCTCTTGAAACTCCTATACCCCTGAAGGGGATTGACTCCACCCCATTGGCTAGCAATAAACCACAATACTGGACACAAGTAACTATGCGGATTAATCCGGATCACCAGGAGATTATTCGCTTTCTTGTGCTGTATAACCTACATGATGTGTTGGTGCTTGGATTGCCATGGCTGCAATCTCATAACCCAGTCCTTGACTGGAAAGCTATGTCTGTGTTAAGCTGGGGATGTAAGGGGACGCATGGGGAACGTACCTGTGGTTTCCATTTCATCATCTATTCCCTCTGAGATTCCTGAATTCTTGACTGAATATCGTGACGTTTTTGAAGAACCTAAGCTTGGTTCATTACCTCCGCACCGGGAGTGCGATTGTGCCATAGATTTGATTCCGGGTAGTAAATACCCTAAGGGTCGTTTATTTAATCTGTCTGTGCCTGAGCATGCTGCTATGCGAGAATATATAAAGGAGTCCTTGGAAAAGGGACATATTCGTCCTTCGTCATCTCCCTTAGGAGCCGGTTTTTTCTTTGTGGCTAAGAAAGATGGCTCTTTGAGGCCGTGCATTGATTATCGGCTTTTGAATAAAATCACGGTTAAATATCAATATCCGTTGCCACTGCTGACTGATTTGTTTGCTCGCATAAAGGGGGCCAAGTGGTTCTCTAAGATAGATCTCCGTGGGGCGTATAATTTGGTGCGAATTAAGCAGGGGGATGAGTGGAAAACCGCATTTAATACGCCCGAGGGCCACTTTGAGTATTTGGTGATGCCTTTTGGTCTTTCAAATGCCTCTTCAGTCTTTCAGTCCTTTATGCATGACATTTTCCGTGATTATTTGGATAAATTTATGATTGTGTATCTGGATGATATTTTGATTTTTTCGGATGACTGGGACTCTCATGTCCAGCAGGTCAGGAGGGTTTTTCAGGTTTTGCGGTCTAATTCCTTGTGTGTGAAGGGTTCTAAGTGCGTTTTTGGGGTTCAAAAGATTTCCTTTTTGGGATATATTTTTTCCCCCTCTTCCATCGAGATGGATCCTGCCAAGGTTCAGGCTATTTGTGATTGGACGCAACCCTCTTCTCTTAAGAGTCTTCAGAAATTTTTGGGCTTTGCTAACTTTTATCGTCGATTTATTGCTGGTTTTTCTGATGTTGTTAAGCCATTGACTGATTTGACTAAGAAGGGTGCTGATGTTGCTGATTGGTCCCCTGCTGCTGTGGAGGCCTTTCGGGAGCTTAAGCGCCGCTTTTCTTCCGCCCCTGTGTTGCGTCAGCCTGATGTTGCTCTTCCTTTTCAGGTTGAGGTCGACGCTTCTGAAATCGGAGCTGGGGCGGTTTTGTCGCAGAGAAGTTCCGATTGCTCCGTGATGAGACCTTGTGCTTTTTTCTCGCGTAAATTTTCGCCCGCCGAGCAGAATTATGATGTTGGGAATCGGGAGCTTTTGGCCATGAAGTGGGCTTTTGAGGAGTGGCGTCATTGGCTTGAGGGGGCTAGACATCAGGTGGTGGTATTGACTGACCACAAAAATCTAATTTATCTTGAGTCCGCCAGACGCCTGAATCCTAGACAGGCGCGCTGGTCGTTGTTTTTCTCTCGGTTTGATTTTGTGGTGTCCTACCTGCCGGGTTCTAAGAATGTTAAGGCGGATGCCCTTTCTAGGAGTTTTGAGCCTGACTCCCCTGGTAATTCTGAACCTACAGGTATCCTTAAGGATGGAGTGATATTGTCTGCCGTTTCTCCAGACCTGCGGCGGGCCTTGCAGGAGTTTCAGGCGGATAGACCTGATCGTTGCCCACCTGGTAGACTGTTTGTTCCTGATGATTGGACCAGTAAAGTCATTTCTGAGGTTCATTCTTCTGCGTTGGCAGGTCATCCTGGAATCTTTGGTACCAGGGATTTGGTGGCAAGGTCCTTCTGGTGGCCTTCCCTGTCTCGAGATGTGCGAGGCTTCGTGCAGTCTTGTGACGTTTGCGCTCGGGCCAAGCCTTGTTGTTCTCGGGCTAGTGGATTGTTGTTGCCCTTGCCTATCCCGAAGAGGCCCTGGACGCACATCTCGATGGATTTTATTTCGGATCTTCCTGTTTCTCAGAAGATGTCTGTCATCTGGGTGGTGTGTGATCGTTTCTCTAAGATGGTCCATTTGGTTCCCCTGCCTAAGTTGCCTTCTTCTTCCGAGTTGGTTCCTCTGTTTTTTCAAAATGTGGTCCGTTTGCATGGTATTCCGGAGAATATCGTTTCTGACAGAGGTACCCAATTCGTGTCTAGATTTTGGCGAGCATTCTGTGCTAGGATGGGCATAGATTTGTCTTTCTCGTCTGCTTTCCATCCTCAGACTAATGGCCAGACCGAGCGGACGAATCAGACCTTGGAGACATATTTGAGGTGTTTTGTGTCTGCAGATCAGGATGATTGGGTTGCTTTTTTGCCTTTAGCGGAGTTTGCCCTCAATAATCGGGCCAGCTCTGCCACCTTGGTGTCTCCCTTTTTCTGTAATTCGGGGTTTCATCCTCGATTTTCTTCTGGTCAGGTGGAATCTTCGGATTGTCCTGGAGTGGATGCTGTGGTGGAGAGGTTGCATCAGATTTGGGGGCAGGTAGTGGACAATTTGAAGTTGTCCCAGGAGAAGACTCAGCTTTTTGCCAACCGCCGGCGTCGGGTTGGTCCTCGGCTTTGTGTTGGGGACTTGGTGTGGTTGTCTTCTCGTTTTGTCCCTATGAGGGTTTCTTCTCCCAAGTTTAAGCCTCGGTTCATCGGCCCGTACAAGATATTGGAGATTCTTAACCCTGTGTCCTTCCGTTTGGACCTCCCTGCATCTTTTTCTATTCATAATGTTTTTCATCGGTCATTATTGCGCAGGTATGAGGTACCGGTTGTGCCTTCCGTTGAGCCTCCTGCTCCGGTGTTGGTTGAGGGCGAGTTGGAGTACGTTGTGGAAAAAATCTTGGACTCCCGTGTTTCCAGACGGAAACTCCAGTATCTGGTCAAATGGAAGGGATACGGTCAGGAGGATAATTCTTGGGTGACTGCCTCTGATGTTCATGCCTCCGATTTGGTCCGTGCCTTTCATAGGGCTCATCCTGATCGCCCTGGTGGTTCTGGTGAGGGTTCGGTGCCCCCTCCTTGAGGGGGGGGTACTGTTGTGAAATTGGATTTTGGGCTCCCCCTGTGGCCACTGGTGGAATTGAACTGGTGTGCTTCATCCTCTCTGTTCACCTGTTTCCATCAGGATGTGGGAGTCGCTATTTAGCCTTGCTCCTCTGTCACTTCCATGCCGGTCAACATTGTAATCAGAAGCCTTTCTGTGCATGTTCCTGCTGCTAGACAACTCCCAGCTAAGTTGGACTTGAGTCCTTGTTTGTTTTTGCATTTTGTTCCAGTTCACAGCTGTAGTTTCGTTTCTGTGTCTGGAAAGCTCTTGTGATCTGAAATTGCCACTCTGATGTTATGAGTTAATACTAGAGTCTTAAAGTAATTTCAGGATGGTGTTTTGATAGGGTTTTCAGCTGACCATGAAAGTGCCCTTTCTGTCTTCCTGCTATCTAGTAAGCGGACCTCAATTTTGCTAAACCTATTTTCATACTACGTTTGTCATTTCATCTAAAATCACCGCCAATATTTGTGGGGGCCTCTGTCTGCCTTTCGGGGAAATTTCTCTAGAGGTGAGCCAGGACTATATTTTCCTCTGCCAGGATTAGTTAGTCCTCCGGCCGGCGCTGGGCGTCTAGGGATAAAACGCAGGCTACGCTACCCGGCTACTGTTAGTTGTGCGGCAGGTTTAGTTCATGGTCAGTTTAGTTTCCATCCTTCCAAGAGCTAGTTCTTATGTTTGCTGGGCTATGTTCTCTTGCCATTGAGAACCATAACAGACGGGGGAGCCGGCAGGCGGACGGAGGGGACCGGACCCCATAACGGAGGACGGGGGGGGCGATCGGTGGGCGTGGGGGGGGCACTTCAGTATTTCCAGCCATGGCCGATGATATTGCAGCATCGGCCATGGCTGGATTGTAATATTTCACCAGTTTTTTAGGTGAAATATTACAAATCGCTCTGATTGGCAGTTTCACTTTCAACAGCCAATCAGAGCGATCGTAGCCACGGGGGGGTGAAGCCACCCCCCCTGGGCTGAAGTACCACTCCCCCTCTCCCTGCAGATCGGGTAAAATAGGAGTTAACCCCTTCACCCGATCTGCAGGGACGCGATCATTCCATGACGCCACATAGGCGTCATGGGTCGGATTGGCACGGGTTTTCATGACGCCTACGTGGCGTCATGGGTCGGGAAGGGGTTAAAACACTAAAAATATCCACAGCAGAAAATACAAAATTCCACCATCTAACTAAAGACAGGGAATGTATATCTGCGTCTCCTGAGAATCCAACTTGACTGAATAAATCCTTACACAGTCTAAACTGGACAAGAAAAAACATTAAATAGCACTGAACTGAAAAGCCCACAGCATGTGGGCTGCAGAAACAAAAAACAGAACTTATCTTAGCTGATTTGGGCAGCAGGGCAGGAGAAACCAGACAGAGATGTGAATCCTCCAAGAACAATGGACAACTGGCAAAGAGTAATGGATCCTGCACACCTAAATACCTAGTAGAGCTGCAATAAGCAGAAACACCTGCCCTGGATTACAATCCAGAGACAACTGCGCTACCACCAACAACCACCGGAGGGAACCCAAGAGCAGAATTCACAACAGCGATCCTCAGGATTGGGCATTTTCCCTGAAATCTGGGAATCCGGCCTTGCTTAATGTAGACGCCTTTCTTCAGGCTTTAGGATTATTATATGATGAACCAAATTCTGTGGATCAAGCGGAGAAGACCTTGTTGGCCCTGTATCAGGGTCAAGAAGCGGCAGAATTGTAGTGTCAGAAATTTAGAAAATGGTCTGTGTTGACTAAATGGAATGATGATGCTTTGGCGGCAATTTTCAGAAAGGGTCTTTCTGAATCCGTTAAAGATGTTATGGTGGGGTTTCCCACGCCTGCCGGTCTGAGTGATTCTATGTCTCTGGCCATTCAGATTGATCGGCGCTTGCGGGAGCGCAGAACTGTGCGCGCTGTGGCGTTGTCCTCAGACCAGATGCCTGAGCCAATGCAGTGTGATAGGATTCTGTCTAGAACGGAACAACAAGGATTCAGACGTCAGAATAGGTTGTGTTTTTATTGTGGCGATGCTTCTCATGTCATTTCAGTCTGCCCTAAACGTACAAAGAGGATCGCTAGTTCATTTACCATCAGTACTGTACAACCTAAATTTCTGTTATCTGTGTCCTTGATCTGCTCATTGTCATCAGTTCCTGTCATGGCATTTGTGGATTCAGGCGCCGCTTTGAACCTAATGGACTTTGAATTTGCCAGGCATTGTGGTTTTTCCTTGCAGTCTTTGCAGAACCCTATTCCTTTGAGGGGCATTGATGCTACACCTTTGGCTAAAAATAAGCCTCAGTTTTGGACACAGGTGACCATGTGCATGGCACCAGCCCATCAGGAAGATTGTCGATTTCTGGTGTTGCTGTTGTGAATCCTGCTCTTGGGTTCCCTCCGGTGGTTGTTGGTGGTAGCGCAGTTGTCTCTGGGTTGTAATCCAGGGCAGGTGTTTCTGCTTATTGCAGCTCTACTAGGTATTTAGGTGTGCAGGATCCATTACTCCTTGCCAATTGTCCATTGTTCTTGGAGGTTTCACATCTCTCTCTGGTTCCTCCTGCCCTGCTGCCCAAATCATCAAAGATAAGTTCTGGGTTTTTTTTCTGCGGCCCACATGCTCTGGGCTTTTCAGTTCAGTGCTATTTAATGTTTTTTTCTTGTCCAGCTTAAACTGTGTATGGATTTATTCAGTCAAGTTGGATTCTCAGGAGATGCAGATATACATTCCCTGTCTTTAGTTAGATGGTGGAATTTTTGTATTTTCTGCTGTGGATATTTTTTAGTGTTTTAACACTGACCGCTTAGTATTCTGTCCTATCCTTTTCTATTTAGCTAGAGTGGCCTCCTTTGCTAAATCCTGTTTTCAGTCTGCGTGTGTTTTTCCTCTCCTCTCACAGTCAATATTTGTGGGGGGCTGCCTATCCTTTGGGGTTTTTCTCTGAGGCAAGATAGTATTCCCATTTCTATCTATAGGTGTATTTAGTCCTCCGGCTGTGTCGAGGTGTCTAGGATTGTTAGGTACATCCCACGGCTACTTCTAGTTGTGGTGTTAAGTTCAGGGTTTTCGGTCAGTACAGGTTCCACCTTCTCCAGAGAAAGTTTCATGCTGCTCCACGGTCACCGGATCATAACAGTACAACTTGCCAATAATGAGTTAAATGCATCTCAGAAGAAGGGAAGGAAGGTGTTGAGCCATTTTTTTTTCTGTAGCCTGCTTTGTCTTTCCTTTCCTCTTTTTCTCTGGGTGGCTGAGGAGTTTTTTGCTAGCATGGATGTTCAGGGATTAGCTTCTCGTTTAGACAAGCTTGCTGCTAGGGTACAGGGTATTTCGGATTATATTGTTCAGACTCCGGTTTTAGAACCTAAGATTCCTACTCCTGATTTGTTTTTTGGTGACAGGTCCAAATTTTTGAGTTTTAAAAACAACTGTAAACTGTTTTTTGCTCTAAAACCTCGATCCTCTGGTGATTCCATTCAGCAGGTTAAAATTGTCATCTCCCTGCTGCGTTGCGATCCTCAGGATTGGGCATTTTCCCTGGAATTGGGGAATCTGGCCTCGCTTAACATAGACGCCTTTTTCCAGGCTCTAGGATTATTATATGATGAACCAAATTCTGTGGATCAAGCGGAGAAGACCTTGTTGGCCCTGTCTCAGGGTCAAGAAGCGGCAGAATTGTACTGTCAGAAATTTAGAAAATGATCTGTGTTGACTAAATGGATTGATGAGGCTTTGGCGGCAATTTTCAGAAAGGGTCTTTCTGAATCCGTTAAAGATGTTATGTTGGGGTTTCCCACGCCTGTCGATCTGAGTGATTCTATGTCTTTAGCCATTCAGATTGATCAGGGCTTGTGAGAGCGCAGATCTGTGAGCGCTGTGGCATTGTCCTCAGAGCAGATGCCTGAGCCAATGCAGTGTGATAGGATTCTGTCTAGAACGGAACAGCAAGGATTCAGACATCTGAATAGGTTGTGTTTTTATTGTGGCGATGCTTCTCATGTCATTTCGGTCTGTCCTAAACGTACAAAGAGGATCGCTAGTTCATTTACCATCAGTACTGTACAACCTAAATTTCTGTTATCTGTGTCCTTGATCTGCTCATTGTCATCAGTTTCTGTCATGGCGTTTGTGGATTCAGGCGCTGCCTTGAACTTAATGGACTTTGAGTTTGCCAGGCATTGTGGTTTTTCCTTGCAGTCTTTGCAGAACCCTATTCTTTTAAGGGGCATTGATGCTACACCCTTGGCTAAAAATAAGCCTCAGTTTTGGACACAGGTGACCATGTGTATGGTGCCAGCCCATCAGGAAGATTGTCAATTTCTGGTGTTGCATAATTTGCATGATGCTATCGTGCTGGGTTTTCCGTGGTTGCAGGTACATAATCCTGTGTTGGATTGGAAGTCTGTGTCTGTGATTAGTTGGGGTTGTCAGGGGGTTCATAATGACGTCCCTTTGATGTCAATCTCCTCTTATGAAATTCCAGAGTTTTTGTCTGATTTTCAGGATGTTTTCAATGAGCCCAAGTCCAGTGCCCTTCCACCGCATAGGGACTGTGATTGTGCGATTGACTTGATTCCAGGCTGTAAGTTTCCTAAGGGCCGACTTTCAACCTGTCTGTACCTGAACATACCGCCATGCGGAGTTATGTTAAGGAGTCTTTGGAGAAAGGGCATATTCGGCCATCTCCTTCACCGTTGGGAGCGGGATTTTTTTTTGTTGCTAAGAAGGATGGTTCCTTGAGACCCTGTATTGATTATCGCCTCTTGAATAAGATCACGGTCAAGTTTCAATACCCTTTGCCTCTGCTTTCCGATTTGTTTGCTATTTGCTAAGATTAAGGGGGCTAGTTGGTTTACTTAGATTGACCTTCGGGGGGCATATAATCTTGTCCGTATTAAGCAGGGTGATGAATGGAAAACTGCGTTTAATACGCCCGAAGGTCATTTTGAATACCTTGTGATGCCATTCGGGCTCTCTAATGCTCCTTCTGTTTTTCAGTCCTTCATGCACGATATCTTCCGGACTTATCTTGATAAATTCATGATTGTATATTTGGGTGACATTTTAATTTTTTCCGATGATTGGGAGTCTCATGTGAAACAGGTCAGGATGGTATTTCAAATCCTTCGTGATAATGCTTTGTTTGTGAAGGGGTCTAAGTGTCTCTTTGGAGTGCAGAAGGTTTCTTTTTTGGGCTTCATTTTTTCCCCCTCATCTATAGAGATGGATCCGGTTAAGGTTCAGGCCATTCATGATTGGATTCAACCCACATCCGTGAAGAGCCTTCAGAAATTTTTGGGCTTTGCTAAATTTATCGCGGTTTCATTGCTAACTTCTCCAGTGTGGTTAAACCCTTGACCGATTTGACGAAGAAAGGCGCTGATGTGACAAATTGGTCCTCTGCGGCTGTCTCTGCCTTTCAGGAGCTTAAGCGCCGATTTACTTCTGCCCCGGTGTTGCGTCAACCGGATGTTTCTCTTCCGTTTCAGGTTGAGGTTGACTCTTCTGAGATTGGGGCAGGGGCTGTTTTGTCTCAGAGGGATTCTGTTGGTTCCTTGTTGAAACCGTGTGCCTTCTTTTCCCGTAAGTTTTCGCCTGTTGAACGCAATTATGATGTCGGCAATCGGGAGTTGTTGGCTATGAAGTGGGCGTTTGAGGAGTGGCGACATTGGCTTGAGGGAGCTAAGCACCGTATCGTGGTCTTGACCGATCATAAGAATCTGATTTACCTCGAGTCTGCCAGATGGCTGAATCCTAGACAGGCTCGATGGTCCTTGTTTTTTTCCCGTTTCGATTTCGTAGTCTCGTATCTTCCAGGTTCTAAGAATATTAAGGCTGATGCCCTCTCTAGGAGTTTTTTGCCTGATTCTCCTGAGGTCCTTGAACCGGTCGGCATTTTGAAAGAAGGGGTGGTCCTTTCTGCCATTTCCCCTGATTTACGACGGGTTCTTCAGGAATTTCAGGCTGACAAACCTAACCGCTGTCCAGTGGGGAAACTGTTTGTTCCTTATAGATGGACTAGTAGAGTTATTTCTGAGGTTCATTGTTCTGTGTTGGCTGGCCATTCTGGGATTTTTGGTACCAGAGATTTGGTTGGTAGGTCTTTTTGGTGGCCTTCTTTGTCGCGGGATGTGCGTTCTTTTGTGTAGTCCTGTGGGACTTGTGCGCGGGCTAAGCCTTGTTGTTCCCGTGCTAGTGGGTTGCTTTTGCCTTTGCCGGTCCCTGGGAGGCCCTGGACGCATATTTCTATGGATTTTATTTCAGATCTTCCGGTTTCCCAGAGGATGTCGGTTATCTGGGTGGTTTGTGACCGGTTCTCTAAGATGGTTCATTTGGTGCCTTTGCCTAAATTGCCTTCCTCTTCTGATTTGGTTCAGTTGTTTTTTCAGCATGTGGTTCGTTTGCATGGTATTCCGGAGAATATTGTGTCCGACAGAGGTTCCCAGTTTGTTTCTAGGTTTTGGCGGGCCTTTTGTGCTAGGCTGGGCATTGATTTGTCTTTTTCTTCCGCATTTCATCCTCAGACAAATGGCCAGACCGAGCGAACTAATCAGACTTTGGAAACTTATTTGAGATGCTTTGTGTCTGCTGATCAGGATGATTGGGTGGCTTTCTTGCCATTGGCCGAGTTTGCCCTTAATAAATCGGGCTAGTTCGGCTACTTTGGTTTCGCCCTTCTTTTGTAATTTTGGTTTTCATCCTCGTTTTTCTTCGGGGCAGGTTGAGCCTTCTGACTGTCCTGGTGTGGATTCTGTGGTTGACAGGTTGCAGCAGATTTGGGCTCATGTGGTGGACAATTTGGTGTTGTCTCAGGAGGAGGCTCAACGTTTTGCTAACCGTCGTCGGTGTGTTGGTTTCCGGCTTCGGGTTGGGGATCTGGTCTGGTTGTCTTCCCGTCATGTTCCTATGAAGGTTTCTTCCCCTAAGTTTAAGCCTCGGTTTATTGGTCCTTATAGGATTTGAGATTATTAATCCGGCGTCTTTTCGATTGGCCCTTCCGGCCTCTTTTGCTATCCATAATGTCTTCCATAGATCTTTATTGCGGAAATATGTGGTGCCCGTTGTTCCCTCTGTTGATCCTCCGGCCCCTGTGTTGGTTGATGGGGAGTTGGAGTATGTGGTTGAGAAGATTTTGGATTCTCGCTTTTTGAGGCGGAGGCTTCAGTACCTTGTCAAATGGAAGGGTTATGGCCAGGAGGATAATTCTTGGGTTTTTGCCTCTGATGTCCATGCTGCTGATTTGGTCCGTGCCTTTCATGTGGCTCGTCCTAATCGGCCTATGGGCTCTGGTGAGGGTTCGGCGACCCCTCCTCAAGGGGGGGTACTGTTGAGAATTCTGCTCTTGGGTTCCCTTCGGTGGTTGTTGGTGGTAATGCAGTTGTCCCTGGGTTGCAATCCTGCTCAGGTGTCCCTGCTGATTGCAGCTCTGACTGGGGTATTTAGGATTGCAGGATTCATTAGTCCTTGCCAGTTGTCTATTGTTTCTTGGAGGTTTCGCATCTCTGTCTGGTTCCTCCTGCCCTGTGCCAAATCAGCAAAGATAAGTGTCTGGTTTTTGTTTCTTCAGCACACATGCTGTGTGCTTTACAATTCAGTGCTATTCATAGTTTTTTCTTGTCCAGCTTAGACTGTGTTAGGATTTTTTCAGTCAAGTTGGATTCTCAGGAGATGCAGATATACATTCCATGTCTTTAGTTAGATGGTGGAATTTTTGTATTATCTGCTGTGGATATTTTTAGGGTTTTAATACAGACCGCTTAGTATTCTGTCCTATCCTTTCCTATTTAGCTAGAGTGGCCTCTTTTGCTAAATCCTGTTTTCTGCCTGCGTGTGTCTTTCCCCTCCTACTCACAGTCAATATTTTTGGGGGGCTGCCTATCCTTTGGGGTTCTGCTCTGAGGCAAGATAGAATTCCCATTTCCATCTATAGGGGTATTTAGTCCTCCGGCTGTGTCGAGGTGTCTAGGATGTGTTAGGTACACCCCACGGCTACTTCTAGTTGCGGTGTCAGTTTAGGGTTTGCGGTCAGTACAGGTTCCACCTACTCCAGAGAAAGTCTCATGCTGCTCCAAGGTCACCAGATCATAACAGCCTTCAGTGTGAATGTACAATTTTCATAGTCATGAACATACAGAAAACTGGGTAAGCTTATTGACTTGAGTATAAGCAGGATATGCATTGTCCTTTCATCCCTGTAGTGCTATGCGTGGCTCCCCCATCCTGACATGGTATGCATAGCTCCCCCATCCTTTTCTGGTATGTGGCTCCCCACGTCCTGGTATGTGGCTCCCCACGTCCTGTCCTGGTATGTAGCTCTCCTTGTTGTATCATGGTATGTGGCTCCCCCTGTTGTATGAGCATGGCTCCCCAGGTCTGCATTGCTCAGCTCCTCCGGTCCGCATGTCTTGGTTCCCCCGTCCCCCATCGCTCACATTCCCCCCCAGTCATACTCTCCCTCCACGCACCTGCATCTCCGTCCCTGCATTTCCGTTGTCCAAGGCTCTCCTTTCCTCTGCTCAGTGGTCATGTGGTACTGCTCATTAACCCCTTTCTGACATTGGACGTACTATCCAGTCGAGGTGGGGTGGGCCCGTATGACCACCGAAGGGATAGTACGTCCAGCGCGATCGGCCGCGCTCACGACTATCGCAGCTGACATCCGGCACTATGTGCCAGGAGCGGTCACGGACCGCCCCCGGTACATTAACCCCCGGCACACCGCACCGCGATCAAACATGAAACGCGACATGGCATCCGATCTCAATTCCAGCCAATTCTGCATTGAAAAAGTAAAACAGTGCTCCTTACCTTCCGAGCTTCCCCGTGCGCCCAAACAGGGGTTTACCCCAACATATAGGGCATCTGCGTACTCGGGACAAATTGGACAACAACTTTTGGTGTCCAATTTCTCTTGTTACCCTTGGGAAAATATAAATTTGGGGGCTAAAAATCATTTTTGTGAAAAAAAAAGGAAATTTTTATTTTCACAGCTCTGCGTTATAAACTGTAGTGAAACACTTGGGGGTTCCAAGTTCTCACAACACATCTAGATAAGTTCCTTGGGAGGTCTAGTTTCCAATATGGGGTCACTTGTGGGGGGTTTCTACTGTTTGGGTACATCAGGGGCTCCGCAAATGCAACATGACGCCTGCTGTTATGATCAGGTGACCTTGGAGCAGCATGAGACTTTCTCTGGAGTAGGTGGAACCTGTACTGACCACAAACCCTAAACTGACACCGCAACTAGAAGTAGCCGTGGGGTGTACCTAACACACCCTAGACACCTCGACACAGCCGGAGGACTAAATACCCCTATAGATGGAAATGGGAAAACTATCTTGCCTCAGAGCAGAACCTTAAAGGATAGGCAGCCCCCCACAAATATTGACTGTGAGTAGGAGGGGACAGACACACACAGGCAGAAAACAGGATTTAGTAAAAGAGGCCACTCTAGCTAAATAGGAAAGGATAGGACAGAATACTAAGCGGTCAGTATTAAAACCCTAAAAATATCCACAGCAGATAATACAAAAATTCCACCATCTAACTAAAGACATGGAATGTATATCTGCATCTCCTGAGAATCCAACTTGACTGAGAAAATCCTAACACAGTCTAAGCTGGACAGAAAAAACAATGAATAGTACTGAATTGTAAAGCACACAGCATGTGTGCTGCAGAAACAATAACCAGACACTTATCTTTGCTGATTTGGCAGCAGGGCAGGAGGAACCAGACAGAGATGCAAAACCTCCATGAACAATGGACAACTGGCAAGGACTAATGAATCCTGCACACCTAAATACCCCAGTCAGAACTGCAATCAGCAGAGACACCTGACCAGGATTGCAGCCCAGGGACAACTGCACTACCACCAACAACCACCGGAGGGAACCCAAGAGCAGAATTCACAACAGTACCCCCCTTGAGGAGGGGTCACCGAACCCTCACCAGAGCCCCCAGGCCGATCAGGACGAGCCAGATGAAAGGCACAGACCAAATCAGCAGCATGGACATCAGAGGCAAAAACCCAAGAATTATCCTCCTGGTCATAACCCTTCCATTTGACAAGGTACTGAAGCCTCCGCCTCGAAAAGCGAGAATCCAAAATCTTCTCAACCACATACTCCAACTCCCCATCAACCAACACAGGGGCCGGAGGATCAACAGAGGGAACAACTGGCACCACATATTTCCGCAATAAAGATCTATGGAAGACATTATGGATAGCAAAAGAGGCCGGAAGGGCCAAACGAAAAGACACCCTGGATTAATAATCTCAGAAATCCTATAAGGACCAATAAACCGAGGCTTAAACTTAGGGGAAGAAACCTTCATAGGAACACGACGGGAAGACAACCAGACCAGATCCCCAACCCGAAGCCGGGAACCAACACACCGAAGACGGTTAGCAAAACGTTGAGCCTCCTCCTGAGACAACACCAAATTGTCCACCACATGAGCCCAAATCTGCTGCAACCTGCAAGGGAAAACCACAACGCCTGACAAACTTAAAGTCCATTAAGCTCAAGGCGGCGCCTGAATCCACAAACGCCATGACAGAAAATGATGACAATGAGCAGATCAAGGACACAGATAACAGAAATTTAGGTTGTACAGTACTGATGGTAAATGAACCAGCGATCCTCTTTGTACGCTTAGGGCAGACTGAAATGACATGAGAAGCATCGCCACAATAAAAACACAACCTATTCTGACGTCTGAATCCTTGTTGTTCCGTTCTAGACAGAATCCTATCACACTGCATTGGCTCAGGCATCTGCTCTGAGGACAACGCCACAGCGCGCACAGTTCTGCGCTCCCGCAAACGCCGATCAATCTGAATTGCCAGAGACATAGAATCACTCAGACCGAAAGGCGTGGGAAAGCCCACCATAACATCTTTAACGGATTCAGAAAGACCCTTTCTGAAAATTGCCGCCAAAGCATCATCATTCTATTTAGTCAACACAGACCATTTTCTAAATTTCTGACAATACATTTCTGCCGCTTCTTGACCCTGAGACAGGGCCAACAAGGTCTTCTCCGCTTGATCCACAGAATTTGGTTCATCATATAATAATCCTAAAGCCTGAAAAAAGGCGTCTACATTAAGCAAGGCCGGATTTCCAGATTCCAGGGAAAATGCCCAATCCTGAGGATCGCCACGCAGCAGGGAGATGACAATTTTATCCTGCTGAATGGAATCACCAGAGGATCGAGGTCTCAGAGCAAAAAACAGTTTACAGTCGTTTTTAAAACTCAAAAATTTGGACCTGTCACCCAAAAACAAAATCAGGAGTAGGAATCTTAGGCTCTAAAACCGGAGTCTGAACAATATAATCAGAAATACCCTGTACCCTAGCAGCAAGCTGGTCTACACGAGAAGCTAATCCCTGAACATCCATGCTAGCACAAGACTCCTCAGCCACCCAGAGAAAAAGAGGGAAGAAAAGACAAAGCAGACAAAAAAAAAAAAATAGCTCAACACCTTTCTTCCCTTCTTCTGAGATGCATTTAACTCATTATTGGCCAGTTGTACTGTTATGATCCGGTGACCTTGGAGCAGCATGAGACTTTCTCTGGAGTAGGTGGAACCTGTACTGACCGGAAACCCTAAACTGACACCGCAACTAGAAGTAGGCGTGGGGTGTACCTAACACATCCTAGACACCTCGACACAGCCGGAGGACTAAATATCCCTTTAGATGGAAATGGGAAAACTATCTTGCCTCAGAGCAGAACCCCAAAGGATAGGCAGCCTGTCATGAATCCCAATGGCTAGGGATAGCACAGGGCAAGCAAAGTACAAATATATTACGGACGAGCTCTAGGGTGATGGAACCTGGGCTGACCGCTGCCCTACGCCTGACAAAAGCAACTAGAGATAGCCAGGGAGCGTGCCTACGTTGGTTCTAGACGCCACGCACCAGCCTAAGAGCTAACTAGCACTGCAGAGAAAATAAAGACCTCACTTGCCTCCAGCGGAATGAACCCCAAAAGATATAGTTGCCCCCCACATGTATTGACGGTGAAATGAGAGGAAGGCACACACATAGAGATGATATATATAGTTTTAGCAAATTGAGGCCCGCTGTAAACTAGAAAGCAGAACGATACAAAAGGGGACTGAGCGGTCAGCAAAAAACCCTAATCAAAAAAACCATCCTGAGATTACAAGAACCCATGTGCCAACTCATGGCACATGGGGAGAACCTCAGTCCACTAGAGCTACCAGCTAGCATAGAGACATAATAAGCAAGCTGGACAAAAAACCAAACAACTGAAAATCAGCACTTAGCTTATCCTGAAAGATCTGGGAGCAGGTAGGCAGGAACCAAACAGAGCACATCTGAATACATTGATAGCCGGCAAGGGAAATGACAGAAAGGCCAGGTAAAATAGGAAACACCCAGCCACTGATGGACAGGTGGAAACCAAAGGCCGCAACCCACCAAAGTCACCCAGTACCAGCAGTAAACACCAGAGGGAGCCCACAAACAGAATCCACAACAGTACCCCCCCCTTGAGGAGGGGTCACCGAACCCTCACGAGAACCCCCAGGGCGATCAGGGTGAGCTCTATGGAAGGCGCGGACCAAATCAGTCGCATGAACATCGGAGGCGACCACCCAGGAATTATCCTCCTGACCATAACCCTTCCACTTAACCAAATACTGGAGTTTGCGTCTGGAAACACGAGAATCCAAGATCTTCTCAACAACATACTCCAATTCTCCCTCCACCAGCACCGGAGCAGGAGGCTCAACCGAAGGAACAACGGGCACCTCATACCTCCGCAACAACGACCGATGGAACACATTATGAATAGCAAACGATGCTGGGAGATCCAAACGAAAAGATACAGGGTTAAGAATCTCCGAGATCCTATAAGGACCGATGAACCGAGGCTTGAACTTAGGAGAAGAGACCTTCATAGGGACAAAACGAGAAGACAACCACACCAAATCCCCAACAAGAAGTCGGGGACCCACGCGGCGACGGCGATTAGCAAACTGCTGAGTCTTCTCCTGAGATAACTTCAAATTGTCCACCACCTGATTCCAAATCTGATGTAGCCTGTCCACCACCACGTCCACTCCAGGACAATCCGAAGGCTCCACCTGACCAGAGGAAAAACGAGGATGAAACCCCGAATTACAAAAAAAAGGAGAGACCAACGTGGCCGAACTAGCCCGATTATTAAGACCAAATTCGGCCAGTGGCAAAAAAGCAACCCAGTCATCTTGATCAGCAGAAACAAAACACCTCAAATAAGTTTCCATGGTCTGATTAGTTCGCTCCGTCTGGCCATTCGTCTGAGGATGGAATGCAGACGAGAAAGACAAATCAATGCCCATCTTGGCACAAAACGTCCGCCAAAATCTAGACACAAACTGGGATCCCCTGTCAGAAACGATATTCTCCGGAATCCCATGCAAACGAACCACGTTCTGAAAAAATAAAGGGACCAACTCAGAGGAGGAAGGCAACTTAGGCAAGGGCACCAAATGAACCATCTTAGAAAAGCGGTCACACACAACCCAGATAACGGACATTTTCTGAGAAACCGGGAGATCAGAAATAAAATCCATGGAAATGTGCGTCCAAGGCCTCTTCGGGATGGGCAAGGATAACAACAACCCACTGGCCCGAGAACAGCAAGGCTTAGCTCGAGCACACACTTCACAAGACTGCACAAAGGTACGCACATCCCTAGACAAGGAAGGCCACCAAAAAGACCTGGCCACCAAGTCTCTAGTACCAAATATTCCAGGATGACCAGCCAACACAGAAGAATGGACCTCGGAGATGACTCTACTGGTCCAATCATCCGGAACAAACAGTCTTTCTGGTGGACAACGATCCGGTTTATCCACCTGAAACTCCTGCAATGCACGTCGCAAGTCTGGGGATACGGCGGACAATATTACCCCATCCCTAAGGATACCAGTAGGCCCAGAGTCTCCAGGAGAGTCAGGCACAAAACTCCTGGAAAGAGCATCTGCCTTCACATTCTTTGAACCTGGCAGGTATGAAACCACGAAATTGAAACGAGAAAAAAACAACAACCAACGAGCCTGTCTAGGATTCAAACGCCTGGCAGACTCAAGGTAAATGAGATTCTTGTGATCAGTCAAGACCACCACACGATGTTTAGCACCCTCAAGCCAATGACGCCACTCCTCAAATGCCCACTTCATGGCCAAAAGCTCCCGATTACCCACATCATAATTGCGCTCGGCGGGCGAGAATTTTCTAGAGAAGAATGCACATGGCTTCATCACCGAGCCATTAGAACTTCTCTGTGACAAAACCGCCCCCGCTCCAATCTCGGAAGCATCAACCTCAACCTGAAAAGGAAGTGAAACATCTGGTTGACACAACACAGGAGCAGAAGAAAACCGGCGCTTAAGTTCCTGAAAGGCCTCCACAGCCGCAGGAGACCAATCAGCAACATCAGCACCCTTTTTAGTCAAATCAGTCAAAGGTTTAACAATACTGGAAAAATTAGCAATGAACCGACGATAAAAATTAGCAAACCCCAAGAACTTCTGAAGGCTCTTAACAGATGTAGGTTGTGTCCAGTCACAAATCGCCTGAACCTTGACGGGATCCATCTCAATAGTAGAAGGAGAAAAAATGTACCCCAAAAAAGAAATCTTCTGGACTCCGAAGAGACACTTTGAGCCCTTCACAAACAGAGAATTGGCCCGCAGAACCTGAAACACCTTCCTGACCTGTAGAACATGAGACTCCCAGTCATCAGAAAACACCAAAATATCATCCAAATACACAATCATAAACTTATCCAGATATTCACGGAAAATATTGTGCATAAAGGACTGAAAGACTGACGGAGCATTGGAGAGTCCAAAAGGCATTACCAAATACTCAAAATGGCCCTCAGGCGTATTAAATACGGTTTTCCACTCATCACCCTGTTTTATCCGCACCAGATTATACGCACCGCGAAGATCTATCTTAGTGAACCACCTAGCCCCCTTAATGCGAGCAAACAAATCAGTCAATAATGGCAATGGATACTGATACTTGACTGTAATCTTATTCAGAAGGCGATAATCTATACAAGGCCTCAGGGAACCATCTTTTTTTGCCACAAAAAAAAAAACCTGCTCCCAGAGGGGACGAAGATGGACGAATATGTCCCTTTTCCAAGGACTCCTTAACATAATTCCGCATAGCAGTATGCTCTGGCAGTGACAGATTAAATAAACGACCCTTAGGGAACTTACTGCCAGGAATCAATTCTATAGCACAGTCACAATCTCTATGCGGAGGGAGCGAATTGAGCTTAGGCTCCTCAAAAACATCCCTATAGTCAGACAAAAACGCAGGGATCTCAGAAGGAGTAGATGAAGCGATAGAAATAGGAGGTGCATCATCATGAACCCCCTGACATCCCCAGCTTAACACAGACATTGTTTTCCAGTCCAGGACAGGATTATGAGTTTGTAACCATGGCAGACCAAGCACTAGTACATCATGTAAATTATAAAGAACAAGGAAGCGAATCACCTCCTGATGAACGGGAGTCATGCGCATGGTCACTTGTGTCCAATACTGCGGTTTATTCATAGCCAATGGTGTAGAGTCAATTCCCTTCAGAGGAATAGGAACTTCCAGAGGTTCCAGACTAAAACCGCAGCGTTTAGCAAATGACCAATCCATAAGACTCAGGGCAGCGCCCGAATCCACATAGGCATCGACGGAAATGGAAGACAGTGAAAAAATCAGAGTCACAGACAAAATGAACTTAGGCTGCAGAGTACCAATGGCAAAAGATTTATCAACCCTTTTTGTGCGTTTAGAGCATGCTGATATAACATGAGCTGAATCACCACAATAGAAACACAATCCATTTTTCCGCCTATAATTTTGCCGTTCACTTCTGGACTGAATTCTATCACATTGCATAGTCTCAGGTGCCTGTTCAGAAGACACCGCCAACTGGTGCACGGGTTTGCGCTCCCGTAAACGCCGATCAATCTGAATGGCCATAGCCATAGACTCATTCAGACCTGTAGTCGTAGGGAACCCCACCATAATATCCTTAATGGCCTCAGAAAGACCATTTCTGAAGTTTGCAGCCAGGGCGCACTCATTCCACTGAGTAAGCACCGACCATTTCCGAAACTTCTGACAATATATCTCCGCTTCATCATGCCCCTGAGAGAGGGCTAATAAAGCCTTTTCAGCCTGAATCTCCAGGTTAGGTTCCTCATAGAGCAATCCCAATGCCAGAAAAAACGCATCCACACTGAGCAATGCAGGATCCCCTGGTGCCAATGCAAATGCCCAATTCTGAGGGTCGCCCCGCAGGAAAGATATTACAATCTTGACCTGTTGAGCAGGGTCTCCAGAGGAGCGAGATTTTAAAGAAAGAAACAATTTACAATTGTTCCTGAAATTCAGGAAGGTAGATCTATCTCCAGAAAAGAACTCTGGAATAGGAATTTTAGGTTCAGACATGGGAGTGTGAACAACAAAATCCTGTATGTTTTGAACTTTTGCCGCGAGATTACTCAGGCTGGAAGCCAAATTCTGGACATCCATGTTAAACAGCTAAGATCAGAGCCATTCAAGGGTTAAGAGGAGGTAAGAAGCAGCTAGACAGCAATTAAGGGCTAGGCAGCAAAACTCTGAAGGGAAAAAAAAAAAAAAAAAATTCCCTTAAACACTTCTCTTTCTCCTGCTTCAGCCCAAACAATTAACACTTTGTGGGCCGGCTATACTGTCATGAATCCCAATGGCTAGGGATAGCACAGGGCAAGCAAAGTACAAATATATCACGGACGAGCTCTAGGGTGATGGAACCTGGGCTGACCGCTGCCCTACGCCTGACAAAAGCAACTAGAGATAGCCAGGGAGCGTGCCTACGTTGGTTCTAGACGCCACGCACCAGCCTAAGAGCTAACTAGCACTGCAGAGAAAATAAAGACCTCACTTGCCTCCAGCGGAATGAACCCCAAAAGATATAGTTGCCCCCCACATGTATTGACGGTGAAATGAGAGGAAGGCACACACATAGAGATTATATATAGTTTTAGCAAATTGAGGCCCGCTGTAAACTAGAAAGCAGAACGATACAAAAGGGGACTGAGCGGTCAGCAAAAAACCCTAATCAAAAAAACCATCCTGAGATTACAAGAACCCATGTGCCAACTCATGGCACATGGGGAGAACCTCAGTCCACTAGAGCTACCAGCTAGCATAGAGACATAATAAGCAAGCTGGACAAAAAACCAAACAACTGAAAATCAGCACTTAGCTTATCCTGAAAGATCTGGGAGCAGGTAGGCAGGAACCAAACAGAGCACATCTGAATACATTGATAGCCGGCAAGGGAAATGACAGAAAGGCCAGGTAAAATAGGAAACACCCAGCCACTGATGGACAGGTGGAAACCAAAGGCCGCAACCCACCAAAGTCACCCAGTACCAGCAGTAACCACCAGAGGGAGCCCACAAACAGAATCCACAACAGCAGCCCCCCACAAATATTGACTGTGAGTAGGAGGGGAAAGACACACGCAGGCAGAAAACAGGAATTAGCAAAAGAGGCCACTCTAGCTAAATAGGAAAGGATAGGACAGAATACTAAGCGGTCAGTATTAAAACCCTAAAAATATCCACAGCAGATAATACAAAAATTCCACCATCTAACTAAAGACATGGAATGTATATCTGCATCTCCTGAGAATCCAACTTGACTGAGAAAATCCTAACACAGTCTAAGCTGGACAGAAAAAACAATGAATAGTACTGAATTGTAAAGCACACAGCATGTGTGCTGCAGAAACAATAACCAGACACTTATCTTTGCTGATTTGGCAGCAGGGCAGGAGGAACCAGACAGAGATGCAAAACCTCCATGAACAATGGATAACTGGCAAGGACTAATGAATCCTGCACACCTAAATACCCCAGTCAGAACTGCAATCAGCAGAGACACCTGACCAGGATTGCAGCCCAGGGACAACTGCATTACCACCAACAACCACCGGAGGGAACCCAAGAGCAGAATTCACAACAGCCTGCAGACCAATCTATCTAAGTCTGTATTCCAAATGTCGCTCCTTCCCTCCCGAGCTCTGCCATGAGCCCAAACAGTGGTTCCCCCCACATATGGGGTATCAGCGTACTCAGGACAAATTGGACAACAACTTTTGGGGTCCAATTTATCCTGTTACCCTTGTGAAAATACAAAACTGGGGGCTAAAAAATCATTTTTGGACAAAAAAAATTTTTTTTTATTTTCACAGCTCTGCGTTATAAACTGTAGTGAAACACTTGGGGGATCAAAGCTCTCAAAACACATCTAGATACGTTCCTTAGGGGGTCTACTTTCCAAAATGGTGTCACTTGTGGGGGGGTTTAATGTTTAGGTACATCAGGGGCTCTCCAAACGCGACATGGTGTCCCATCTCAATTCCAGTCAATTTTGCATTGAAAAGTCAAACGGCACTCCTTCCCTTCCGAGCTCTGCCATGCGCCCAAACAGTCGTTTACCCCCACATATCGGGTATCAGCGTACTCAGGACAAATTGGACAACAACTTTTGGGGTCCATTTTCTCCTGTTACCCTTGGTAAAATAAAACAAATTGGAGTTGAAATAAATTTTGTGCAAAAAAATAGTTAACTGTTAATTTTTATTTAAACATTCCAAAAATTCCTGTGAAACACCTGAAGGGTTAATAAACTTCTTGATTGTGGTTTTGAGCACCTTGAGGGGTGCAGTTTTTAGAATGGTGTCACACTTGGGTATTTTCTATCATATAGACCCCTCAAAATGACTTCAAATGAGATGTGGTCCCTAAAAAAAAAATGGTGTTGTAAAAATGAGAAATTGCTGGTCAACTTTTAACCCTTATAACGCCCTAACAAAAAAAAAATTTTGGTTGCTAAATTGTGCTGATGTACAGTAGAAATGTGGGAAATGTTAGCTATTAAGTATTTTGCGTGACATATCTCTGATTTAAGGGCATAAAAATTCAAAGTTGGAAAATTGCGAAATTTTCAAAATTTTCGCCAAATTTCCGTTTTTCGCAAATAAACGCAAGTTATATCGAAGAAATTTTACCACTATCATGAAGTACAATATGTCATGAGAAAACAGTGTCAGAATCGCCAAGATCCGTTGAAGCGTTCCAGAGTTATAACCTCATAAAGGGATAGTGGTCAGAATTGTAAAAATTGGCCCGGTCATTAACGTGCAAACCACCCTTGGGGGTAAAGGGGTTAAGGTAATGAATATGCTCTCCTCGCCTATGGGAAAGGAGACGCATCCATATTCATTACCTTAATGAGCGGTACCACGTGACCGCTCAGCACAGGAGAGGAGAGCTACCGGCAGAGATGTATCTAGCCTTTCCTGCACCCGGGGCAAAGGATCAGTTTGGCGCCCCCCCCAAACCTCCCTCATTTGAACCTTAACTCTATCGAAAATGTATGAGCAAGCCAAGGTACATTCCTGAATCCCCATAATGTTAAAATAGCAATAAAAGTAAAATTAATTGAGACATCAGTAGATTAAGTGTTTTTGAATATCCATGTTGAATCAGGAGACCCATATAATCCTGCATAAAGGTTAATAATGCCCCATAAGATGCTCCATAGACGCATATGCCCAATATAGTGCTGCAGAAACGTTGATTATGGCCCCATAAGATGCTCCATATAGACACTTGCCCCATATAGTGGTGCTGCACAAACGTTAATTATGGCCCCATAAGATGCTCCATACAGACACTTGCCCCATATAGTGCTGTACAAACGTTAATTATGGCCCCATAAGATGCTCCATACAGACACTTGCCCCATATAGTGCTGCACAAACGTTAATTATGGCCCCATAAGATGCTCCATACAGACACTTGCCCCATATAGTGCTGCACAAACGTTAATTATGGCCCCATAAGATGCTCCATACAGACACTTGCCCTATATAGTGCTGCACAAACGTTATGGCCCCATAGATGCTCCATACAGACACTTGCCCCATATAGTGCTGCAGAATTTTTTTGTTTGTTTTTTTAAATATAATGGTATGGTAATATAATACTCAAACAGAAAAAAAACAAATACTTAAAAGATACCTTTATTGGAAACTATTAAAAACTTTTTGACAATTAACCACAAACCCACATCCAAAGAGGTAATAGTAAATACTGGGCCCCTACTATACCCTGTTACTCCCTAGTATACCCTTCCTAGCAGTGGAGGTTGGCACCCTATCTTGTACGCAAAGTGGCGCCCCCACTCACCGACGGCTCGCCCTGGATGT